>NW_004797419.1:508610-514265 GCF_000002075.1 Aplysia californica
GTGGGGGGGGGGGGGGATAGGGGCTGGAGGTGAACCTACAGAATCTCATTCTAATCCGCTACGAATATTGGACTTACAAGGGAAGGGGAATACTCAAGTTTTAACATGACTGCAGTTCTTTCAGGTAGGAATTGCCTTCATTTTTTGTCTATGTAAAAACAACACTACTCTGAAAAACCATCAACTTAGTATGGTAGTTTATAAAACAGTGGAATATGCAGATTTTCTTTTTGGAAAAATAGTTCTTTATTCGATGACCCATACTGAATTTTCCTTGACCTATGCCCACTGTGGTTTGACGTTAAGAAAAAAAATACAGACGACACAGTAATGCTTACTTACAGCGACACAGTTTGCCGAGCTGATGAGCGCAATTCCTATGATCGTTGTCCACTTCTGTTCTTTGCGCTCTTCACATCGTCTGATCGGCAGCCAAAACATCTCACTGGGGTACAGACCTGGGTCATAATTACCCTTGTTATTACTATTATTATTATTACTATTATTATTATTGTTATTATTATCATCATCATCATCATCATCATCATCATCATCATCATCATCATCATCATCATTATTATTATTTGTGCGGAACATACAACAAATGAGCATTGTTCTTTCCATCTTAGTTCTGAAAGACCCAATATTATATTCAGTATTATCCCTTTCATTTGCTGTTGTATATTAATGCTATTTGTACTTGATATTCAGAATATTTAGAGATTAAGAGTAATAATTCAAAACAAAGCCATAACGCGATTTCCTTTGTTTAAGAATGGGTAATTGTACAAGCTGTTTTTACATCTGGAATTTCCTCTATAATGTAGAAGGGAAAAGTGACAATGAATCCGTTTTGGAGAACACAACCAAGTACTCACAGTAGCGAAGAAGCTAAACTATCCCCGTGTTTCCTGTAGAATGTCATCTCTTTTTGATTGTGTTTGAGAATCTTACCTTTGCAATTGTTTACCATTGCTAGTTTTATATCCTAAGATGTAGTTGTTTCATTGTGTATTCAGAACTTTAGAGGATTTCTCTTCTTCCTCTGTCAAATACTGACACCCCCCCCCCCCCAACAATTTTGATGCTCTTTGTCGTTGCTTCATCAAATGTTATTCTTACAACTATTTCGTAGGTTTGTCCTCGTAAATGCATTATTGCTTTATTTCCTGTGTCTTTTTGGTGGAGTCTTGACCTTTCAGCCTCACGACTTAAATTTCCAGCGTTGTATTATTTATTCTCATTCAGTCCATTTCATTTTTATAGTTTCTATTCCTACTTAATACTTCTTCTTGATCGCATCACGCTTGGAACCCGATATCTATCATATAGATATAGATGGAAAAGATCTAAAAATTACCAGGAATTTGTACTGGGACCAAAACGCCGCTGTACGAATTAATAGGGAATACTGTGAATATAAGCCGAACAGAAAAGGAGTGAGGCAAAGATGTGTTATGTCACCAGACCTCTTTAACATGTACAGTGAAACAATCCTTACAAACAGAAGAATATCCAGGTCTCAAAGTGAATGGAGAAAATACATGTATTAATAACATCAGATATGCCGACGACACAGTTTTAATAGCAGACTCAGAAAAAGGACCTTCAATCACTTCTACATCATATCCTGCTGTTACAGAAAGTGAAAGTAAAGGATTATTGTTGAATGTAAAGAAAACAGAATGCATGGTAATATCCCAAAGGCAAAAAGTCCTATTTGTAATCTCATTAGCAAAGATGAAAAGATAAAAAAAAGTCCATAGTTTAAATATAAAGGAATATAAATACGTTGTTACATGAGTAGTGGTAGTAGATCATTATTTATCCTACGATTGAAATTGGCAAGTTGTAATCACGAGCTGCAACAAGTGATTACAACAGGCAATTTCACATGTAATATAAATCATGGTCTACCATCATAACAAGTGTAATACAATTTTTGTACCCTACTGATATCATGTGGTGAAATACGCCCAGTCAAACAAAGTTCAAATTACCAGTCAATTGGACAAGAGGATATATTCTAGAGTCTCACATGAAAACACAACTTTCATGCCAGTCGGAGTCCAGAGTGATGATTTGAAAAAAACTGGATTATTTTCCTTTACTTTTAGCCACACTAATTTACATCTTGTGCTATCCGTGTGACTCCCTCCGCGAAATAAACCCCAAACAAAACAGTAACAACATAAAATTAAGCAAAGTAAGCAGAAAACGTACAATTCAAAAGTTGAAAGAAACTGCATTAATATGGAATGCTGTCGTTAGGATATAGATGACTTTGACTTTGATTTTAAACTTCACAATCGAAACAAACCAAAGGCAAGGAATTGTTCGCTAGCGCATTCCATTACATTGGTGAACGATAAAAAAAAAAAAAAAGGTTTTCTGCAACGAAAGTTGTCAACTAATGTTGAAACTGATGTGCTGATTCCAAATATTTCGTTCGTTTTTGTCTATCGGGTCCGGCTTTTGCCAAATTCACTCAGGTATTTTTGATTTTGCCAGGGGAGGTAAGAATAATAAAATAACAAGGGAAGTAGCTTTTTATTATTTCTAGAAAAGTAATTAACCAAGAGTGTCATACTTGTGTAATGTCTAATACCATATTTTTCCATGGCGTATAGTTTTAAAGTTTACTCTTCTCTCATTCCTGTAGTTGATTGTTTAATAAATGCAGTGATAGAATTAATAGTAAGCGAAAATTCGAAATACAATGCTTAACCTTATCCGTAAGCCCTGGGGTCATTTTGTACCCCCGGGGTTGTATTCTTTACATTTTAGAATACTTCTAGTACGAAGATCTCTTTGAAACTTTCAGTATTTCTATAAAAAAAATCATTTTGACAGACTGCTATGCAAAGCGTACGGATCGGATTAACAAGTAAATTTCGTCTGCGGAAAGTGGTAGCACAGAGTTCCCCACATTGTATGGATACGATAGTAAAACACGACATACGAATAGGGTTAAGTAAACTAAACAGTGTTTTTTAAATTGTTTGATAAACTGACTACCAAGTTAAAATAAAGTTCAGCATTTGTTGATCATGTATTCAATTTTATGTAAATCTACTAAGTGGGTTCCGCTATTCAGTTGTGTCATTTTTGAGAATTCACACATAATTCATAATAATTAACTGAATTTAGTGTTAAGTGGTCAGTGTCCACTACCCACCCACTGCGTTTTTCTGGTGTGCTGCTACAGTGTCTATTGTATGGACGGAAAAAGCAATTACCAAACGTCAGTTGTGCTAATTAAATTGAAAGAGGGCAGTTGAGCTGGACCTGACAACTCACGTGTGATGACACATTAGAACAGATGATGATTTTATTCTGGAAAAAGATGCTAGGCCCCTATTTAATGAACTAAACGTAACAGCACCACACTCTATCGTAATCTCTGTTTATTATGACCACCACCATTGAGACCCAATTTGACAAAAAAAGTTAAGGGCAATGTAGAAAGATTTGCACGTACTCTCGACTAGTTTCTATAGCGATAGCAAAACTGGCAGACTGGTGTTTGGTACTTCTTCTGGGTACCCATGGTGTGCGCGCTTCGCAGCGAAGGTTTTAATGGGGGGCAAAGAGCAGCTGCCAGAGCATATTATTTTATTTATCTAGGTCTGGGAATAGCGCCTATGATTCTAGTCTAGGCCTATATTTTGCGTAAAGAGGGATAGACGTAGAAAGCGAAAATATAGTGCGCGGAGTAATTTATGCAAATGTTTATATTTACGCGCGCGCGCGCGCGCTTGTGTGTGTGTGTGTGTGTGTGTGTGTGTGTGTGTGTGTGTGTGTGTGTGTATCTTGCTTTGCTGGAGGATGTGCTCCACGTTTTGTGTCTGCCTCTCCACCCTGGCATTTGGTGATCGTACTAGTTTAAAATCATAAACCTCTATGTGCTCACATTTTTTGCACTTTTTTAGGGACGTGTGAAACCATAGATCTAATACAGGGTGGTTAAAAAAGAATACGCCCAAATCACCACGCGGTATTTCAAAAACGAAAAACAATTTTAAAAAACTCCAGATTTGACTCTAGATCTAGGGTTGTACATACCTTTAAGTTTTTATTTCAAGTTTTACAAGTGCCTAATGTGGCCACCACCAGCAGCACGGACGGACAACATCAAGCTGATATGAGAATTCCTCCCAAACTCACCTCGGAATGTCTCAGGCTATCCTGTTGATTGTAGCTGTTATCAGATCTCTAAAGCTAGAGTTTTCTATTGTTTTTCGATTTTGAAATGTCGGGTGATGATGTTTGCCTATTCTTTTTTAATCACTCTTATCTGTAATAATAATATAGCGTCCAATCTACGCGGTAATGCTTTTGGTGTGTAGAATGCAAGTTTCACTAGATCTATACCGATCGTATTTGGCAGCCTACGCTCGCATTTGAATATGAAAACAGCAACCCATATTATTATTTTGAAAAAATGAAGTTGCGCAGGCATGATCGATTTTTTTTTCACTCACCGAATGTTTTGCCCCGCTGCTTTGCAATATATAAGTTGAATGAGAAGCCATCTCGTCAAAAAGATAACGCACTGGGGATTTATAGGAGCGTACTTTCATTACCCACATAACAGCAGCGCTGGCATCTGTTCAACGCAGGCGAGCCTGCTGGGTACAATGTACATGACATTGGGTACAACGTGCAATGCAAGAGAGGACAGAAACGTTTAACCTGCAGCAGTTTTGGTGTTAGTGTTAGTGTGTTACCAAGGCGTTATGAGCAGACTGTGTGCTGTTGAGGCTAGACAGAGAGGTCAGCAGAGTAAGCCTGATTCCCCGTTTGAACATGGTAGAAAGATGAGGGTACTAGAGGAGCATTTTACGTGTCTCTTGAAAGAAAAAAATCGGCCTTTTTTATAGGCTACACTTTCTCCTCCTCCTCCTCCTCCTTCAAACCACCAAACTGCCGTCACCAGTAACCCCGACTAACTCCCCATGTCCATGTAAAATCATTGGCATGTTATTCTGAAAGTGTGGGTTTCAAAATTTTCTGTAAGCAAGCAGGCAGTATGTTATTGATAATTTTGAGCTTTTCAAAAAAGTAAAATCAAATGCAGTTAATGACTTTTAAATCAGCAAAATAATAACGTGAGCTGATCAGAGGTAGTCATTTCTATGGACGGTCCTTTGAAATAAAGCGTATAGAGCGTCTTTTCATTGGAATAAGAATATTAAGGTTAAAGATAAATTAACGGGAACAGATGGTTGCATTTAATCAACCAAAAAACATACGTGTATTTTTTTTTTTACCGGCACCTGTATTGTAATGGTTAGGCAGAATATCCCATGCAGCTTAGTCGGTCCGGGTAGGCAAAGTGGGCGCAAATATTTTCGGTTTTTGGGAGTACCGATGGGATAAAAGTGTTTCCAATTTGTTTTAAAAAATCGTTTTAGTAGAGAATCATAATATCCTTTCACGCCAATTTAAGGACACGGTGTCAAATACCGCTACCTAATAGAAATCTCCGAAACAAACAGCACTGTCCAGCTTTGAACGTTTAAAAAAAAAATCTATGTCGAATTCAGTGTCAGAGCACGACATTTTGCCACAAAATATCATGTTTTACACACACTCACACAAACACACACACACACACACACACACACACACACACACACACACACACACACA
>NW_004797419.1:517047-519646 GCF_000002075.1 Aplysia californica
AAGAAGAAGAAGAAGAAGAAGAAGAAGAAGAAGAAGAAGAAGAAGAAGAAGAAAAAGAAGGAGAAGAATGGATGTGAATCAATAACAGACTCATAGTCCCAGGGTAAAAATAATAACAAGGAAGGAAAGAAAAAAGCGGTTAAGACGTTTACATACTACTCAAAAAACTACAACAATAAAACAACAAAAACAACAAAAACAACAACAGCAATAACAACAACAACAACAGCAACAACAACAACAACAACAACAACAACAACAACACCAACAACAACACCAACAACAATAACAATAAAAACAACACCACCACCACCATCAACAACAACAACAACAACAACAATAACTACAGCAACACCACCACCACCAACAACAATAACAACAACAACAATAACAGCACCAACAACGCCAACACCACCACCAACAAAACAGAATTACCACTCAAAGAAATATGAACATGGAAAGTAAAGAGAGTTTCTCCTCTTTTAGATGTGTTTCGCCGATGAGCGCTTAATTACTACTGTCTCCTATTTGTTCAAGAATCGTTGTTTTCTCAAAGCACCCTGATCATGATGGTTATTTTGGAAACTCCTGCCTGTTCATGAACGACGCCAGAGATTTCTGATTGTCCCATTATGTTGTTTACTTTCCCCCAGGTGACCTAGCGTATAAAGCAACTGGTGCGCCTGGTTCTACAAAACTCACTGACGGAGACGACAGTACGTGCGAGAATGTCTACTCGGGGTATCCCACAACAGTCCAAACTGGGATATATTTCAGATTTACATGGATGAGAATTATTGGGGATACCAAAGGTATGAGTACTTAATTTTATCCCAGAGAAGAAATAAAAAAAAAATTGTTTTTAGAATAAGTATAAATCATACCTACCTACCCACCCACCCACCTACATACCGACCTATCTACCTACCTTCCCACTTACCTACTTCCTAACTACCTACCTACCTGCCTGCCTGCCTGCCCGTCTGCCTGCCTGCCTACCTACCTACCTACCTACCTGCCTATTTACCTACCTACCTAATTACCTACCTACCTAAATACCTACCTAACTACTTATCTATTAACTTACTGACTGACCGACTGACCCGACACGACACGTAAACAGACATACACACACACACACACACACACACACACACACACACACACACGCACAAACACACGCATACTTATATATACACTCACGCACATGCGCACGCACCTGCACTCACACACTTGCATATCTTTTTCTTTCTTTCTTACAAACATGCACCCGTACACATACACAAATACACACACATACACACACACACAACATAACAAAATCCGTCTCTCATTTTCAGAACGTGACAATCAAAAAGACGTTTTCTCTATCCATCAACAGTTCACGATGTGTCTGTGGAGTTTAAGAAAGATAGTCAGACAGTCCCGTGCTCCAACATCTTGAAATCAAAGGTCAGTGAAAACGTCGTGGACATCCGATGTGAGAATTCCACCCTCACCATAGACAGCGTGACCCTATCAGTGTCTGGTCAGACGTCCATTTGTTCTGTGCACATCAGTGGCGGTAAGTATGTTCTAATCAAACCTGTGTTATTCACTATCCTATCATCCCACACCTTGATTAACACTACACTTTCAGCTGAAAAATATTCTAATCTATTTGTAAGCGGAGAGTACAGAAAGGAAGAAGAAAATCTGGCACCCTTGCAGGAGGGAACAGAAGAACGTTCAACCAAATCTATCCCAGTTTGGACTGTTGGGGGAGACCCCGAGTCGACATTTTCGCACGTACTGTCGTCTCCGTCGGTGAGTCTCGTAGAACCAGTCGTACCAGTTGCTTTATACACTAGCACAACCACTAGAAAGACCCTCAGCGACATTTTGGAGAGAGCAACGGATCATCAATGGATGTTTCCGGAATGCAAGGATGTTGCTTCCTGAAAGAATGAAAATGAAAATGAAAATGTAAGGGTGAATTATACAAGATGACTCACAGTTTGAATAATCCGGTACTAACTGTTTATGAGACAACAGATGTTAACACACGGAAGATAATATTTTATACCATACTTGAGGTTGTTTTAGCATTGCACCTCTGGTAAAATAAATCCTTATATTTCACAGACTAAGCTGATATCTCACACGTGAAATATAAAAATTTGCATAAATTACAGGACTTTTGGAAGCAGAGTACATAATATTACTTGAATCATAATATTCCTAGACCGTGAAATGTTATGGCTGCCGCTTTTCGCCATCTGCAAAAACATCGCTGCAAAGCCCGCCCACCAAAGTCGCCTAAATGAAGTGTCAAACACCCAAAGACTAAAAGAGGTTATAAATAGAACCACTTTGTAAACACCAGTCTCCCAATATCCATATGTTAGCAAAGAGTCTACATAACAAGAGGGGCCACTCCTCTCTTTGAGCCTATTAAAAAAGTGTCCTCAAAATTCGGTGGCGCCCTCTTCGCAAATGCGCACCCTTTGCGAACAGAGTTACCCTACTTGTGTTTAAAAAAATCAAAGTGAAACTAACAAGTTTTTGAATAAATAAGAATTCAAATTTCGGAAAAACGCTTTTTATAAATGGTTACGCT
>NW_004797419.1:519746-526218 GCF_000002075.1 Aplysia californica
GGGGTGACTGTTTTCTTCGTTTAATTTTACTTTAGAATGAAAGGCGAGAGGTCATTAAAACTTAAAAAACCTAAAACTCCGCACTTAACGAACCCAAGCTACTGATGAACAGCAGTCGATCTGCGCACGCAAGGAGGTGCTATTCCTATTCTTCTTCTGGAAAAACGAAAGAGAGCTTCAAAACAGACTGCAGCGCCATCTGAAGCAAAGAGCGGACTTCCGGCGGACACTTTTTTGGCTGAGTGGCCCATCTTGTTATGTACTAGATCTATCTTTGATTATAGCTAGTAGTAGTAGAGAGTAGGCACAACTCTCTACATTGCCCTTTATTTTGTTCCAATTGAGTCAAATGGTGCGCATCATAGTAAACCGGGATTACGTCAGAGTGCGGCGATGTAATTTAGTCAAAGAGGTTATATTAGTACTATAATAATAGTTATTATCATTATATTATTATAACAGTTTTATTTATATTCTCTTTGATTTTATGTTAGTGCAATTCTAAAAAGTATAGGCCTATGCTAGCAAGCGACTCCCAGCCTTTGGTTTGTTTTGGTTGCAAAGTTTGAAATCAAGTTATCTCTATTCTCACGAGAACATGTCATATAAACGCAGTTTCTTGATTTTTCAACTTTTGAACCGTACGTTTTCTGCTTTCCTTGGCCATGCTTACGTTATTATTGTTTTGTTTGGGGTTTATTTCGCGGAGGAGGACATACGGACAGCACAACATGTAAATTAGTGTGGCTAAAAATGAAGGAAAACAATCCAGATTTTTTCCAATCCTCACTCTGACTCAGACGGTCATGAACATTTTGTTTTCATATAAGACTCAAGAATGGACCCTCTTGCTCATTTAGCTGGTCATTCGAACTTTGTTGGTCCGGATCTATGTCGCCAGCTGCAGTATGGTATAAAAAAAATTATTACACTTGTTTATGTTATGGTAGTAGACCATGATTTATCCTACTTGTGAAATTGCTCAGTTGTAATTACTCGTTGAAACTCGTGATTACAACTTGGCAATTTCACCCGTAGGAATAATCATGATCTACCACCACAACTCATGAAATAAACTATTTATAGGACCCAACGTATATTTTCATAGATTTATACGACGTGTATGTAATGAAAATGACGTCATTTCCTCCAGACACAGACAATGAAGTCTATAGCCTAGTGCGGTCAAAAATTTGTGTCCCAACTTATTGTTAAATATCTCCTTTACTGTCGAACATAGATTCTCCAACTTTTGCACAGCGACTTATAGCAAATGTGTCTTAACAGATGCATATTTTTTCAAACACTTGCACACTGCATTTCAGAAAATTCCCTTATAAATACTAATAAAAAATCCCAGTCGATGGTTTCTACACATTTTTAAAATTTTACAGCTTGGACAATATCGCTTTTAAAAGCAAGTCCGTCATTTTTTATCTAATCGCTTTTTTGAGAACTTTTAGTGCAAAAATATGTTCACTATAAAATTAATTGTAATAAGTTTTGCCATTAAATAGTGTCTTTGGTGAGCTGTGACGTAGGTCATATGCGTATGCAAAATGTGTGTGAGAAGCAGGAAGTGCTGTGAACACTCCCATTTTCTGCGTGGCGGAGATTTATAGTATTTTATATAAATTTATGAAGAAAAGTTTTTTAATCTAGCCTCAACTGTTGTGGAAAAATATGATTACGTTAAGACAAATTGATACAATTTCTCTAGTAAATATGTGTGACAGTGATTCATCCTTTAAAGAGATACTTGAGAATAAGTTGCACCACGAATTTTGGACCGCACTAAAGAAGTCTTTCTACTAAAATGTCAAAATAATATAATGGACAAGTACCGTATTGTACACCTGAGGTTTTTTTCCGAGCTCTCTTTTTTTTCGCTTTTTTTCCCGTTTCGTTTTTGCAAACGTTTTGTGGGTGGTTGGCGGGTGCTCTGGTGTGGTTTGCTTCTTCTTTCCTGTCAGACAACTATCATCTTTATCTCCCCTCCTTTTTTTGTGTTTGTTATTCCCTTGTAACACCTCTAATCTTCGGCACTTATATGACCTTACTGTGTTGCAAGTGCCGTAAAACTCTGACTAAATCTAAATCTAAAAGCAAACGTTTTGAATTCGACAATTGAGTCGTATATTGTCATGTATGTTGGCTGACATACTCCTTGTTGTATTCAAGTATACAGTCATCTCAGTTTTAAAGTAATTTTAAAAAAAAAGAAAGTAAGCAAGTTTATTCAATGTTTAAGGCCATTGGTCCACATCACATCATATAGAACACTAATTTGTTAAATGAAGTTTCCTTAATGAAAAAGTACATGTTATGCACATAGCTCTTATCGTGGGTCAAACATTGCATATTTCTGTCACTTGGCCGAGTCAGGCTGGGGGGAATTAACAATTTCCTTTGATGGACAAAGTATGGACAATAGAAAATAACGTGAAATTCATCTTCAATTTCATGAAAGTTACACCTCTCACATAAGGGTGAATTTATTAATATCCGCCGATAGAGATAGTTGTTTAATGGAAGGCGATGCGTTTTTACAAAGGCTTTGACTCTTCTGTTCCAATACCGTGGGAGGTTGGTAATATACTCAGCTGTTTCTTGAAACAGACTTGTAAGTGAGAATAATTTATGCTTGCTATAAACGTCTTCCACTGCGGTCTGCACAGAATGATCGACAAGCCTACTTCTACTTCACTGAGAAAAAATCTAGTACTTCCAACACTTTGAGAAAACCAGTTGAAGTTAAACTCCAATGTCGTACACTGCAGAAAACAAGTTCTACAGACTTCAACATAAGTTAAGGACCACTTGCAAACACTCTGAGTGGTCTTCTTGGGTCGACCTGCATGTGGGCGTTCTTGGACTGATCCAGTGGCTTGATGGCGCTGCCTCAAGCGGACAATGACAGAGTGTGACACTGCAAGCCTTCTGGCAACTTCTCGGACTCCAACTCCATCCTGCAGCCATGCCATAGCTCTGGCACGATCAGAGTCTCTCAGCTTTCGTCTTGGTGGCATGTTGATGCAATACTGGATTTTGAGCAAATGGCGGCTTATATTGCCACCAAAGTGAGCACAGTTTCAGACCGTACGTCCGTTTATGACATGCACCAGAAATTTTAACTGAGGAATGTTCGTGGTGTCGCACAAAAGTCGATATAAAACAGCAAATGTGGCTAAAATTCCACGAGGATTTCCGTGCTGCACGTGGCGGTTTTGCCACTTTAGGAAGCTTTGCAGTACGCATTGGTAACCCATTAACACTTTCAGAGCAAATAATTTTAAAACATTCCTTGCTGTCTTTTTTCGGTTTAAAAAAAAATTATTGCCTGTCAAGGTGGTCCTTAACTAATGATGTTGAAGTCTGTAAGAAAACACGACTGGTGTGCCTTATACACGTGGAATATACTGAGTGCGTTTTCCCGGTTCATGCAGATTTGACATAACGTAACAGGCTCTGTCTGAAATCTTGTGAAACTGATAGACTGTTTGTCTTGTAAAACTGTTGAGAAATAGAAAAAGTGTGTGTGGGTGTGTTTGTGTGTGTGTGTGTGTGTGTGTGTGTGTGTGTGTGTGTGTGTGTGTTTGTGTGTGTGTGTGTGTATTAGAGAGAGAGAGGGAGAGAGAGAGAGAGAGAGAAAGAGAGAGAGAGAGAGAGAGAGAGAGAGAGAGAGAGAGAGAGAGAGAGAGAGAGAGAGAGAGAGAGAGAAAATAATATTATAGTAAACATTTCGCTAAAGGCTTAAATTAGCGAATTTCGTTTTTAAAAAATCGAAAAAATCACGAATTCATGTAGATCTAGTACGCCAAAATCCCTGGTACACATATAGAGTAGAGCATACAATATTCAATACGCCTTGGGTTATTTCTTATTGCAGCAGAAACGTTTCTTTGTGTTCCTGTGAGGTATAATATTGTGTGGCATTGAGGTGAAATCGGGCGCTCCTCAAAATAACGACATCATAGGATTCAACATTTTCCTACCCCTTGGGCAATTTTTATCGATTTACTTTTTTTTTGCTTCAAACTTTATGCCCATTTAAACGGATATTTTTATTTGGATTTTCCTGAAAAAACGTTCACAAAAACTGCAAATTTGCAGTTAACAAAGACACTTAAACTTTGGAAAGAATATTCACACTTTGGCAGCCATTTTCTCATAAATTTTACCTTTAACACCAGGCGACCCTATTTCCTTTAATAAGATAAGATAAGATAAGATAAGATAAGATAGTACTTTATTATCCCAGAGGGAAATTTTCCTAGGCTGTACAGGACCGTAAAAACACGTGCAGGTATACATAAAAAAATTTGAATTATATATATTACTCTCATTACAATTCAATATGAAAGAAGAAGTAAAGCTGACAAAATGTACATTTACATCAAATGCATCATCCAACCACATGCAGGAATTTAATTACTAGACCTTTGGAGTTATATACAGATACATACTCTAAGAGCAACACACATCCATGCTCATTCTGACAAAAGCCTTATGCTAGATGGTAAAAAACTTCTTTTATATCTTTCTTTCTTTGTTTTAGGAGGTACATATCTGTTGCCGTGTGATCTTACAATTTGTGGAAAAGGGGTGTGACGGGTCGTTTATAATGCTTTTTATCTTTTTTTATACGTGTGGTGTTATACATTTCATCCATTCTTATTAAATCATATCCAGAGATCTTGCTGGCTTTCTTGATAGCAACCATCTCGACATCCATTCAAGATAGATGGTTATTTTTTTCACCAAAAGCAAGACAAATTATGATCAGGCTCACTCTCTCTCACTCCCTCTCTCTCCCCCCCCCCCTCTTTCTCTCTCTCACGTTCATTCTCTCTCTTTCTCTCTCTCTCTCGCTCTCTCTCTCTCTCTCTCGCTCACACACACACACACACACACACACACACACACACACACACACACACACACACACACACACACACACACACACACACACACACACACCTCCCCCTCTCCCACAATGACATGAATCTATTGTCTATCTTTAGGACGCTACATTGGACTTGAACAAGATGCCCGTCAGTCCACCGTTGCCTTTGAAGGGTATGCTCAGAACGCTGTAGATGGAGACACTGACGGTAATTACGACCACTATTCGTGTACCCACACCAAAACAAGTGAAGACTTCTCGTGGTGGGAACTTAGTCTGAAGACGCCAGTGATACCTTCCACATACAAGCTGTATAATAGGGACCGTGAGTATACCTGTCTGTGGTCATGTGTTTTATCAACATAAAGATAATAATTATCGGTTTACTTGTATGGGTTATTCTAAATCAGGATTTGTACCCAAAAATAGTCTACAAAAAATAATTAAGTAAATTGCTTATTTATTGTCTCGTTAATGAGAGGCCAACACCCTAACCTCTAGGCCACGAGAGCCCCCTTCAAAAGTTTAAATATCTAGGCACGTGGTGATAAATTGCTGTCCTAGAATTACAAAATTCTATCTGCTTATGGCAGTACCTAGTTTTGAGAAATTTAAAATTACCAAAATTTTGAGTTTCACAACATGATCAAGCTTTTTAGAATGCAATTCTTTGAATATCTTGATAACTACTCCGAATAATCTTACAATTTTGATAGAACAGATAAATCATTTGGTTTCTGACATCATGGTCTTAGTAACTGAAAACGGCCGAAATGGTCAGATATGACTTGTAATTCAAATGAAGCGAAAAGTACCACACACATAAATAAAACGAAAGATTACAACATCTAAAGATAGTTTCAATAAGATGTGCACAATCCCTAGATATACAAATGTCTTCAGGACAACACAACGAACGGTTTAGAAGTGAGGTCAGCCCATCTATCTTCTATGGCTATGACTGCTGCACAATTCACAAAGAGAATGAGAACCGACCAGAAGCACAAGACAGGGTTTTTTTTGGTGTTTTTTTTTGTAGACCGCTGAAAACTTTCTTGAAAGGGAAAGAAGCTAAGTTGATGAGGTGCTGCTGGATTAAGCCAGTGTTGGAGGGTCACTAATGAAACCAAAAAAAAAAACAAAGGCTGTGCTTGGGACACGTGGATCAACATAAAGTCCTTGGATATTTTACTCAAAATGAAAAATCAAAAGCGATTGAGGCAGAGGTAGATAAAGAATATTAACTTATTTGGAGAGCAGTTTGTGTCACCTAACCATGTTATCCCACTCTCTCTCCCCCTTCCCCCCCCTCTATCTCTCTCTCTTTCTCTCTCTCTCTCCCTCCTCTCTCTCTCTTTCTCTCTCTCTCTCCCTCCTCTCTCTCTCTCCTCTCTCTCTTTCTCTCTCTCTCTTTCTCTCTCTCTCTTCCTCCTCTCTCCCTCCTCATTCTCCTCTCTCCCTCCTCTCTTTCCTCTCTCTCTCTTTCTCTCTCTCTCTCCCTCCTCTCTCTCTCCTCTCTCTCCTCTCCTCTCTCTCTCTTCTCTCTCTCCTCTCTCTCCTCTCTCT
>NW_004797419.1:526433-529677 GCF_000002075.1 Aplysia californica
TCTCTCTCCTCTCTCTCTCCTCTCTCTCCTTTCTCCCTCCTCTCTCTCCTCTCTCTCCTCTTTCTCTCCTCTCTCTCCCCCTCTCACTTTCTCTCTTTCTCTCTCTCACCCTCCTCTCTCTCTCCTCTCTCTCTCCTTTCCTCGCTGTCTCTTTCTCTCTCTCTCTTTCTCTCCCCCCTCTCTCTCCTCTCCCTCTCTCTCCTCTCTCTGTCCTCCCTCTCTCCTCTCTCTCTCCTTTCCTTGCTGTCTCTTTCTCTTTCTCTTTCTCTCCCTCCTCTCTCTCTCCTCTTTTTTCCCTCTCTCTCCTCTCTCTCTCCTCTCTCTCCTCTCTTTCTCCTCTCTCTCTCCTCTCTCTCTCCTCTCTCTCTCTCCCCTCTCTCTTTTTCTCTCTTTCTCTCCCTCCCTCATCTCTCTCTCCTCTCTCTTTCCTCTCTCCCCCCTCTCTCTCTTTCTCTCTCTCTCTCCCCCTCCTCTCTCTCTTTCTCTCTTTCTCTCTGTCTCTCTCTTCCCCTCTCTCTCTCTCCTCTCTCTGTCTCTCTCTCCTCTCTCTCTCCCTCTCCCTCTCTCTCTCTCTCTCCCTCCTCTCTCTCCTTTCTCTCTCCCTCCTCTTTCTCCCCTCTCTCTTCTCTCTCCCCCTCTCTCTCTCCTCTCTCTCCCCCTCTCTCTCCGTGTCTCTCTCTCACCCCCCCCTCTCTCTCTCAGGAAACCTGTGCCGACTGACACAGTTCAACGTGAACAGCTACAACGACAATTCTCTCAGAGGTCGGCAGTACTGGGGAGCCTCCGCACAAGGAGTCGTGACTATGGACTCCGGCACCTCAGAACATGTCAATAGCGTGAACATAACGTACTCCAAAGTGAACAGATGTGGAGAACGTTTCAATATCATCACGTTGTGTGAAGTGGAAATCTACGGAGGTAAGATGATTATCTAATATAAAATTATACTCGTATATCACATTTGTGAAAATTCGCCACTTTTGTCGCCTAAAACTTCCGAACCACTTAACTTTCGAAAATATTAACGCTGGTTCAGAATCATCTACAAGGTGCACAGTTATATTAAGGAGTCTGAAGTCATTGTAGTTTAATTTTCAGTTTTTTATTAGTTTCGTTTTTGGGAAAGTCCGTCTCCAAAGACGCCGTTGTAAACAAGTGAGGCTTCGTTTAACACGCAGTGCGCACTGATTCCACAATGGCTCGACGATTCATTCTTTTGAGACACTACATTCGGCGTAATAGGCCTGGCACATCTTGCTCTCACTGGAAAAACTGACATGACTTGCCGGTCAGTGGTGAGCTGGGAGGTTTTATGGGCTTATTTCTTTTTTGGGATGGGGTGGGGGGGGGTGGGGTAGTAGATGGCGGGTGGTGTAGGTCATAACGATCTCTCTCACGCTCTTGAGACACAGAAAGTGATGTTTACAAACACATTCTTAAGGGGGGGGGGGGGGGCTACACCCCCCAAAGTCAGGATTCGGCTCAAAATTATGGAATTTGAGTTGTAGCCATTTTTAGCTTCCTCAGCCTCTCCTACAAATATTTCATCACATAAGAAAACAGTATTTTTTTCCCATACCGGGCATGTTTGTAACCATCGTTTCCTCATAAAGTCAATGTTTTATTTTTCTTTATCGGCCGTTTTCTCGAAATGCGACTTTCTTCTATACTTTTTTGAATAACTCCACCATTTTTCATCCAATCTTCACGAAATTTTCACAGAATGAAGAGAAGATGTAATACTAAAATTTCGTCTGTTGAAATTTGACATATTAAATAGATTTTTGTTGGTGGTGTCTGGAGTGTGGATTTTCACGGATTTTTTGCAAACGTGAATGCTACTTCAGAAATAAAAATCATTAAAAAATTTCTAATTCGTTTAGGAAAAAAACAACAGACAAATTTTTAGATCTAACGTTTGTTAACACGCATTAAAAAACCCCCAATTAATTTCCATGAGCAATAAGTGCGGTATTCATTACGTAAGACATGTCAACAAAATCCAATATGACCGCCGTATCCATGGAAATGAAACTTTTTTCTCAAATTTGATTGCGGATTTTAAGACTCTTTACTATACTTGTTATATGTGTAAAATTTTGAAAAAATTTGGTTCTGTAATAGGCGAGATAGCCTTCAGGTGTAGCTCTTGCTATGTTTCAATAACAATAATACGCTTCTTGTTTCCAAATGGCCTATGGATGGTTGAAAGGTGTCATCGATACAGCTTAAATGTTATCATTTCTCTCCCGTGTTGTTTCTTTAACTTAGGATTACAAGATTCTATCTGCTCGGCACCTAGTTTTGAGAAATTTGGCGAAAAAAAATTGAGTTTCACAACAGGTCAAGCTTTTTCGAATGCAATTCTTTGAGTTTGAGTATCTTGATAACGACTCTGAATAATCTTACGATTTTCATAGATGAGATAGAGCCTTTTGGTTATGACCACGTGTTCTTAGAAATTTAAAACGGCTAAAAAATGTCATATAGAAGTTTGTGATTCTAAGGCAGCGATTTGTGTCTGCTTATCTTACTTATTCCCAACACTGAAACGCCGTTGTTGGGCTCATCATAATGCTTCTATTTGCTTAAACAAAAACTTAACTCCCACACGGGAATCGAACTCATGTCCTTTGGGTGTGACGGCGAGGAAGCCTAACCTTTAACCAAGTAAGTGTCTTGTGATGAGACCTTTTTAAATACAGCATTTTTAAGCTTAAAAGGCTAATCTCCAAAGATGGGTGGTTGGCGGCTGCTTGGGTGTTGTTTGCACCTTTCTGTGTATAAATCATCTATCTTCCATTTGCTCTCATCCTTTTTCCCTTTGTACGTTACTCTATGGTAACACGAATAGCTGTTATCTTGACTCCTATACAACTTGTTCGTGTTGTGCCGTAAACGTCTTACTAATACTGAACAATTCGGAGTCCAAATTGGTAACCTATAAAATCCGCCTTTTCCGCATGTTCAAGAGAGTTGAAGGAAATTAACACATTTGTTCAACACTATCCTCTGTCCAAAAAATATATCCTGTGATAATGTGTGTGGGTCTGGAAGTTGTGTGTGTGCGCTCGCACGCGCGCGCGTGTGTGTGTATATCTGTGTGTTTTGTTATGGTTTCATAGTGTGCCTTTTTTCTTTATTTGATTTTTCAGTTGACTGATTATTCTGCATTGTACATCGTTTATATAGCCTTCTGGGGATAAGGGGGCATACAATTTTCCATTATTATTATTATTATTAC
>NW_004797419.1:536233-538796 GCF_000002075.1 Aplysia californica
GATGGAAGTTTGACCCGTGTCAAAGGTTGGGGGTGGCTGACGATTGGGAGGTGGCTGCGGGTTGACGAAAGGGAAAAGCGCGGCGGCGCGCGGTGATGGATGGATGGTCCGGCCACGTCAGGGCCTGGTCACTAGTGGTCACCAGCCATCCGGGCAACTCCCCGTGCACACTGACCGTCGAATTCATTCGAATTGAGTTGGGGCAACCCAGATTTTTTTCCTTCCTCATGGAGAAGCAAGAGCTATCATTTTGGCAGAATGCGACCGATTCGGCTCGTGACCGTGAAAATAACCGCTTTTGATTTTAAAGATCACTGTCGTTCGACCGAATTTTGCTATAAAAAAGATGGTAGATTTTGCCCCTCTACGGAGAAAAATCTGGCTGGACCGACTCAATTCGACCGAATTCGATTGGCAGTGTGCACGGGGTATTAGCCGTCTGGTTTGACGATGATTATTTTGGTGATGATGTTCGTCTCACATGGGAATTATGCTGTGTGTACCCTAGGCGATTTTGTCGCGGCCGAAAGGAACAACTGGCGTTTTGTAGTCTTGTGACCCAGAATTTTCGAAAAGATAAACATCTACGCCGTTGTAACTTTTCTGTAGGTAGAACGTCAAGATGGCCCTTTAGGTTCAGCAGTTGTTCAATGGAAGTGTAAAGTTTTTCTGTACGGTACTGGCCACATATCGAGAGGGTTGAGAGCAGACAGACAATGATACTCGATTACAAAAACAAAACAACCCCCCCCCCCCCGAAGAAAAGTAAATAAATAAATAAATAAAATAAAATAAAGCGAAATAGAATAGAATAAAAACTCCCCCGCTCAGAAATCGAACTCAAGTCCTCTACATGCAACAGCGACGAACACTTAACATAAAATGAATGTCATGGCAAGATAGTGTGATTGCCTTTCTGTTAGAGTGTGGAACTACTGGGTCCTTGATAACCGCGACATTAAATAGGCTCTGTTTGTAAGACAGTCTCATCGCTTTTTTTTAAAACCCCTCGAGGCCTCTATCGTTTGTGACCTAGTCCTGTACCGCTGTTATAACGTTGGTGATGTTTATCGACTATTACGAAGAGCTCTTGTGCGTGTGTTGGAAAGGGAAGTGGTTTTATCCAAGCACAAAGTATTGATAAATAAATAGATCATTTTTTATATCGAGCTTAAAAGACCAAACGTTTCTAACACGTTTGAATTGACATATAGGTCTTGAATATTTTGTTTAGCTGGAAAGAGCAACAGATTTAGATCACGACTAATTGACGTAGAGTATCTGAAGTGACTGGTGACCGGGAAATACAAGGATAAAATTGGCTTTTAAAGAGCTTCCGGGCAGAGAAATGAGTGGCAAACCATGACTATAGAAGTCTGTTTTAGTCAGATCTGATCTCTACTTTCTTTCCTGCAATAATCACCTACACCTCCCCCCCCTCCTTTGAAAATAAGCTGCCTGTTAACCTACGTGAATTGTTCACTCTACCAAAAACAGTTGGTCAACTAGCTACGATAGTGCTCGAAGTCGTCTGTCATAATTTTGAGAACTCGGAACATAACGGGCTCACTTCACGTCTGCTCCTCACTGCGGCGCTTAAACGATATTTTATTTCTTTTTTCAATATTCATATGTGAGGCATCGTGGTGAAATCGGGCGCTCTTCAAAATAATAAAATCAGAGAAATCTACATTAAAAAAATATTTTTTTGCCGGTGGGTCATCTTTTCCTAATTTTCTTCTTTTTGGCTCAACACCTTTAATGTCTATGTAAAAACACATTTATGTGAGGATTTCACTGGAAAAACGTTGGTTAAAGGCACACAAAGAATGTAAATTTTCAGTTTCCAGGGACTCTCGGGCTATGGAAGTTACCAAACTTTGGCGGCCATTTTCTCACTAATTTTTCTTCTGAAACCAGGCGACCCTGACCTTCCTCAATCGCAAATATTTCAACTTCTCTTCAAGATAGAAGGATATTTCCCCCACCAACAAGAAGGCAAATGAACAGGCTTTAAGATGATACCAATAACGCCATATGCCTAAAAATTATTGACGAGCGCCTGATTCCACAACATCGTGACACTTATGACTTTAACACAACGAGCCGGTATCATAGAATGTTGACGAACTGTTGAGGAGTGCTGTGAGAAAAAAAACCTTCTTCTCTCTAGCAATCATAACTCCAGAAACTTTCTTCTCCTCCTCATCACTGGACCCCACGACCTGCTGGGCCCATATACACACATCTCTGGACCCCTCAACCCACCGGACCCATATACACACATCTCTGGACCCCCTCAACCCCACCAACGGATCCCACAAACTCACCCCCGTAACCCACAAATCTACCCCTGTACCCACAAACAACCCACAATCTCTCTTCCGGACCCACAAACCATCCCACAAATCCACCACCATTCCAACACCCCAACCGAAACCTATCTTCGGACCCACAAACCAACCCACAAATCCACCACCATACCCACAAACCAACCACCCGGACCCCAACAACCAACCCACAAACCCTACTCATAACCCACCACCCCACCACCATCACCGTA
>NW_004797419.1:540951-543672 GCF_000002075.1 Aplysia californica
TTATTATCATTATTATTATTATAGAATTAACTAGCACTCAACACCAATAATAATTAAGAACACATGCTCTGAGCGTTTTACAACACATAAACAGTACAATATTGTGTTCTGACGAAAAATCTATTTACGTGTATGTCTCATTAATCTAAAAACAGAAATAACTGTAGTAGACATTTTATATATTTTTTTCAAAATGTATCATCTGACAAAAGACTCTGCAATAGTCATGTTCTAGTAGATCTACTTTAGTTTAAGCTGCCATTTTCATTACTTGTATTTATTTCTGCATATTTGAATAATTTTGAAAAAATGTTTAATCCCTCAAAAGACTCGACAAAACTCATGTTCTAGTGCTTTAGTTTAAGCTTTGATTATCATTACTTGCATTTATTTTTGTTTATTTGCAGCTGATATTGACATGCATACAAAATTTATCCAGTGCCATAAGCTTTTTTTATGCTCCTCGCGAGCAGTTAATGCGCTTTAGTTTTAGTTTTAGTACGAGTTGCACGGCACTTGTAACACAAAATTAAATAAGTCATATATGTGCCGAAGATAATAGGTACTACTAGAGAATAAACGACAAAGACAAGAAGGAGGAGAGATTATAAGGATGGCAGATGTTTGAATGCCAAGAAGGATCAAACCACACCAGAGCACAGAGTTGTTGTGAAAACAACGGTGTTACACCAGATTGTGCTTTATTGGGCTTTTAGTGGGTGGTTGGTGGGTGCTTTGGTTTGATTAGCTCCTTCTTTTTTTAATGAAATATTTATCGCCTTTATATCTGCCCCTTCATTTCTTTGTATGTTTCTCTCTGTCACGTAATACCTTTAATACCCCGCACCTATATAACCTAATTGCTATTATAAAAGTGCCATAAAACTCTTTCTGAAACTAAGTCTTAAAAAAGGAAGCTATTTCTAAATCTGAAACAACCGAGCTCGCTGTCGCTGGAGCTAATGAACAGATTAATTCATCTTTGTATTAGGTAGTTACACGCAGCAACTTTCTTCTGAGATAAGATACATCTTTATTGTCCAGATCCTGGCACTTTGTTTGGTGTTTCACCATGTACACGCATACACACATACACACACATACACACACATACACGCACATACGCACACACACACACACACAGACGCACACACACGCACACACACACGCACACACACACACACACGTACACACACACACACACTCACAAACATGCACTCACACGTAGTATACTTGTACTCACAAACAGGCTTACAGTCCCATGCATAATATAAATGAACAATGGTGTAAACAATAATAATGTTACGCTAGATACATACTTTATTCTGATTGTAACTCATTAGTGTTCTAATACATGTTCTAAGGTCATATGAATACTTATAACAAGATGATTAAGATGGAAGAAGTTTGGTGGATGATGGTAAGAATGACTTTCTGTATCTTTCTTTGTTGTAGATCAGAAGCCTAGGTCTTTTATTACTTCTGTTTGATAGTTTTATTTGAGGGAACAGGGGATGTTCATTGTCCAAAAAGATGGAATTAGTTTTTCTAGAGCAAGCTGTTATGTTTATTCATCCAAGTAGGGGAATGTAGATGTTGAAACTTTGAATGCTTTCAGTATTAATCGATTTTTCTTTCACTGCTACTCTTTTTTTTACTACCTTCAGTTGATCTACCTGCCTGCGTGCGCCCACCTGCTGTTTTTCATTATCAAAACAAAACAATAAAGTATTCAAATCATGACAATGCTCCGCGTGCACGTGTGAGTGAGTACGCGTGAGTACGTATGGGGGATCTAGTAGGCTTAATTGCGTTTATACATCTTCTCCACTCACGTGAATAAATGTATGTATTATACGTATCTTTATGCTTCATTTTCGAAGAATCGTTAAGATTTATTGACACAGAGCAATAGAATAGAAACAGACAGTTAACCACCTACACATAAAAACAAAACAAACACCCCCATCACCACCACCAACCACCACCACCATCACCACCCTCCAACCACAACCACCATCACAACTTTCCTCCCACCACCACCACCCTCCAACCACCACCACCACCACCATCACCACCACCATCACCACCCTCCAACCACCACCAACCACCACCACCACCAACCACCACCACCATCACCATCTCCCCAGTTTGGTTACAGTTGTACGAGGTCAGGTCATAATTATGAGCAACTCCCCGGGGCAGTGCCACTGACTGTAGTGTCTTTAGGCCATTCCCAAGCACAGTAGAATTGTAAATGGGCTCATTCATGTCACGCTCATAACTGTGCCTGATCTACAACAGGGAACTGCTGCTTTTTCTTTCCCGATCCTTACTATTGTCACTTTCCTCTACCTCTTTCATAAGTTTGTCACTCTCTTCTGACCTGCTATTTCCGGGGTGCCTTGATAGTCGAAGCAGACCTTGTGCTGTTGTAGCTAGAGAGGTGAGCAGTCTAAGTCTGATTCCCTGTAAAGACTTCTCTGTTGACACCCACCCCTTGGCGCCCATATGACCTTATACAGTGCGAGCACTGTAAAACCCTCTACTATAAAAAAAAAAAAAATTATGAGCGTTCACACCCACCGTCACACCCCCGCTAGATCATGGACGAAGACTCTATTCACTTTTGCTTTCCTCTGTTTGTCTGTCTTTGTGTCTGTCTTTCTGTCTTTCTGTCTGTCTGCCTCTCTCTCTCTCTCTCTCTCTCTCTCTCTCTCT
>NW_004797419.1:544069-545120 GCF_000002075.1 Aplysia californica
GATAGATAGATAGATAGATAGATAGATAGATAGATAGATAGATAGATAGATAGATCGGAAGCCCATCCCCTACACGATCTATTGTGTTGATATAGTATCTGTAAAAAGCACCAAGATAATAAATGTAATAATAAAAATAATAATAAACTATATATTATACCACTTTCCCCTCGCACATAGTGACCGTTTTCATGTCCAGGTTTTTGTCTCGACTTAAGTACATAATAGAAATAACAATTACTGTTATAGATACACTTTTTAAAAAAAGAAAAAAAAATGAGAGGAAAAAAAAAAGCAAAAGAAAAAAGAAGAGTAATACCGTTCCTGTTTTCCAGAATGTGGCCCCGGCCGATGGGGAAAAGACTGCGCTCAATTCTGCAGCCTCAATTGCTTCAACGGAACGTGCGACCGAGTGACAGGGGAGTGTGTGGGCGGATGTACTCGGGGCTTCCTGCCTCCTAACTGTGAAGACGGTAAGTGGTAGAGAGGTATGTTGGACCCGAGTCCGAATCCCGGAAAATGTGAAACTCGAGTGAGTACTCGTTTGCTCGAGTCTTCGAGCAGCCGAATCCTGAACACAGGCCCAATGTATTAATTGCTGGTGCCTAGACTAAATTATACCAATTAATTGATAATAACAATAATAAAAAGGGAAGAAAAATAAAGCAATTGTTAAAACAACAAGCAAAAGTATATATTACAATTATTGAGATGGTTTGAATAGTGCACATAGAAAAAGAAGCCAAAGAAATAGAAATGCAATGTTGCTACCAACAAAACCAATGGAACTTGTAAAATGTTTGTCTCTACTGAAAGCTCCCACCGGGTTTTTTAAACAAAAGTAAGGCTCCAGGGTTCTGGGGGTATAATTCGTAGTACCAGTAGCTGCCATCTCCACTGAACAAAACATTTTTTGTGTAGCACCGTGGGGAAATCAGGCGCTGGGCAATACATGTACATCATCATCATCATCATCATAATCATCATCATCATCATCATCATCATCATCATCATCATCATCATCATCATCATCATCATCATCATCATCATC
>NW_004797419.1:545220-548389 GCF_000002075.1 Aplysia californica
TTCTCTCTCTCTCTCTCTCTCTCTCTCTCTCTCTCTCTCTCCCGTTCTCTCTCTCTCTCCCTCTTTCTCGATCTCCCTTCTTCCGTCTGATTCTCTGCTCTTTGGTGTATTGTGTGAGTGTCTGATTGTGTTTTTATGTGCGTGCGTATGTCGATTGAGTTTATATGTGTGTGTATGTGTGAGCGAGAAGGTGGAATCTGGAGTAATATGTCCCCTGGTCTGTGTGTGTGACTGTGTACGTGGATGTGAGGGCATATGTGTATTATGAGCACGTACGTGTATCCTCCTCTTGCTTTTGTCCGCGTAGCCAGGGGTGCTTGGGAAGGGGGTTGGGGTGGGGTTTGCTTGGGTTATATTACAGTTAATACGGGTAATCACTGTTCTCTAAGTCTTTCTGTTTCATTTAGTTTACTCATAAACCCAATGGTCTGCCCAGAGAAAGCCAGCGTGTGCGTCTTCAATGCATGATCACTTGAAACAGCATTGTAACCGGCGTTTGTTGTGTAGTGTTTAGCGGCTTCACTGTCACACACAGGAGACCCGAGTTCGATTCCCGAGTGGGGAGAACATTTCTTTGGGGTATCTCGGGATTTCTGCTGAGATGTATCCCTCTCTGCCAGGGTTGGCGCTGACAGACAGGGTCGGAAGCTCGCGTCTTAAATTATTTAAATTGTAGTTAAATATACACATTATTGATTTATTATGAACCAGTTACTTCTTTACCCAAACAGAAAGGCATGCTTTCACATTGAATAAACAAAGAGCATTTTATGATCGTCCATATAATATTATAGTTTTATGAGATTTACTTTCAGCTCTCAAAAATTAGTTACTGAGTGTGTGAGAATTAGAAAAAGGGACAAGTTATATTGTATCAAGTTTTCAGCAACTGGTAAGGCTTACATGTTATGGATGCCCAACCAAAAGGCGTCTGGAACTCCAACTGTCTTTACTAGGGTGTTTACGATCAATGCAAACCGTATATTTTCGTCCGCAAAGCAAGGCCACGATGAGGTCTTGACACCGTATCCCCCCTCCCTCCCCTTGCAAATATCGATATAATTTAGATTATTTAGTATGCAGGCTTCGACCCCGCCTGTCAAGGCCAACCGGACCGAGAGAGATACAACGTCCTTGCAGAAAGATCGAAACACTCGATACAAAGTCTTTACACACGGGAATCGAACTCGGGTCTTCTGTGTGCGACGGGAAGCACCTGACTGCAATACCACAATGACTGTATCAGGGCCCATAGCCTCATAAACCTGTCCATATTTTAATAACATCCAATTAAAGATGGTGAGGCATAAAACTTCACAAATCGCTGCTGGGATACACACACGCACCCAAATAATGCACAAACAAGAAAAAACGTGTACAATTGCCAGCATTGTCGTTTGTGCTGGATCGATGGGATAACAATACAGCTGGTTCGCATCAATAGAAGCCCAGGTTGGTTTTAGAAATTGTGATTCCTTTGAGGATAATGCCAGACTCACACAAGAGCGGAACCGTATCAGCTTTTATTACAGCGGTTCTCCCAGTATTCTCATTACAAAAAAAATTGTATTAAAACTGGAAAGCACAATTCCATAATAATATTCATAATAATAATAATAATGATAGTAATAATAACAATAGTAATAATAATAATAGTAATAATAACAGTTCGTTCAACGTGAACTGACGATAACGGTTAACATTTATCCGAAGAGGAAGAATAAAAACAAACATATATATATTATAACAAAATAAAAACAAACATATATATATTATAACAAAATAAAAACAGTAATAATGAAAATAACAGCAGTAATAACAATAACTATAATAATCCTTTTTTTTCTCGTCCCCAGGTTGTGGGCCAGGATATCACGGCTACAACTGTACAGAACGTTGTTCAACAAGCTGCTACAACAGTTCGTGCAATGCTAATACTGGAGTCTGTGACTCGTGTATAGCTGGGTACCAAGCAGACTATTGCGACCAAGGTAGGCAGTCTGCGCCGGGCATGCGCACTACGTCTTGTGCTGGGCACCGACTTAGATTTTCTTTGACTGGATATCCAGAAAAGAACTGGATATAACTGGGTCAACCCGGATTTCAGGCTTCCTCGTGTGCGCAGCTAGATACATTGACATGTAGAAAGCAGATCTAGAGCTGGGCAGAAACTCAAATCTAAGGTAAATCCGGATCTCGTAGAAAGGAGGCCGAAAAGTATGTCGAAGCATTTTGGGTCTTCAACTTAGTTATTCAAAATCTGGATGTATCCATATTTACATTTGGGTTTCTGCTCAGCCCCATTGAGCTCATACACGCTCGGGGATTGTACTCACAACTTCGAACTGGTTCATAGTAAAACATTAATTGTATCTCTTATCTTGTATATTTAATTGTTATATTTTTATTGTGCATGTCCAGCTTTTTGCCTGCTGTTTCAATATGCTCCGCTCACTGATAAAAGCAATTAGGAAAATACCAAATAATGTTGTTTTTTAAAAGATTTTTTTGGTTTTTGGTAAGTACTTTACGGCGCTCGCAACTGCATAAGATCATATGAGCGCACATAACACATTAAACATTTTCAGATAGTAAGATAGGAAATTTTGAATTTTGCCCGGGTGGTGGCCAAAATCTACTGTATCGAATTTTGGACCGGTACCAATGGGTCTTTAACGTGCGCAACTTGCACACAGAACCTCCGAAATTTTTCGCCCTTGTCCGAGAAGGCTAGGTGTAGATATTCCCCGCCATAAGATCAGGGGTGTGGCTGAAAGACAACAATAAGAAGGAGCCAAGGAGTAGCAGTAGCAAGGCTGCAGACAGAGTCTGGAGCCCAGAGGAGGGGACAAAGGAGGTGAAGGGGTGGGGGCAGAAAGTGGAGACGAAAGCAGACGATAGAACTAAGTTAGAGAGCAGGAAAGGATGCGAACCGGGGACCTATTGAATGAGAGGCGAACACCTTAACCTCAAGGTCATGAGAGCCACCAAATGTAGTTTCTGGGACATTTGAACAGACTTAGGGGCCTAGACCATCTAGCTATCACTGGTGAAACTGAAGGCAAATGAGACACGGGGAGACCCAGCACCACTGACTTTCTTGGAAATCCGAAAACAGATGGGAGACGGGGAAAAGATCAGTAGTAATAATAATAATAATAATAATAAT
>NW_004797419.1:548489-550550 GCF_000002075.1 Aplysia californica
GAGAGAGTGGGGGGGGGGATCAAAACGAATACTATTCTGTTAAGATAAGAGTCAGAACAGACAAATTTGGTTCGAGTGGCGCATACAAAACAACGCCACTTGGATTACAAAGAAATACTTCTGAAGAGTTCATAGCTGCATACTTTACACCCCCTCCCGCCCCCTGCCCCCTGAGGACTTTCTTCTTTCTAGAAAATTCTTCGGTTCTAGATTTACTATCTAAATTCACATAACCACAAAAATAGATTTTATTATACTATTTATTTAATTCTTGTTTTTGCAAAAGAGAGCTGACATCTTTCTATGATCCACTTGCGTTTGATATTATGTATTTTGTGTCATGGAAAACGTAAATCAATATTAATATATTTTTTAAAAAGATAATTGTAAGAAACTGTCATAGCCACGCGACCGCCCCTCACTATGTGTTATGCTCTCCAAGTTTCCGAGCTCTGGACCACATAGCCCTCCACCCTACCACCCAAACCCCTTTCTATCCCCTGTTCATCACAAAGTTCCTGATTATCATAATATTATAGCGAATCCCCAAAGTTGCAATGCATGCATTCGGCCTCTTGCGCAGAAGCTAAATTACAGCAGAATTAATCAAGGATGATGAGGATATCATAAACGTGTTGTTCCTTGTTATGGATCGTCCTAATCATTGATATTAAATCGAGGCAGTAAAGGATAAAATCTGCAATACAATTGATTAGGCATGATTCAACCGAGCCATAGCCATACAAAATAAAGTCTCCGCACAGCCTCTACTATCGGCCTCGCTGATTTGATTAGCGTGCTATAGTTTGAAACTACGATGCCGCCATGTGTTCCAGCGATAACGTCTTTTTGTTTCAATGGGTATTAGCAGGGATTGGGTGTTCTTCCGGGTACCTGGAAAGTGCACGTGCACGTAGGATTAGTATGTATTACGCAAGCAAAGGGCAGAATAAAACGCATTATTTTGGACCTATTGCGAGATCAAAGAGAAGAGTGTTTTCGTTTGATACATTGTATAATCTTCTATAGGTTGTTGCAAAAACAGCAACAACAAAACTGCACAATCAAAGGTATGGAGTGCACTTGTTTTAAGCTAGAATTCCGCTTTACAATGCATTTTTAGAGAAATGGATGTAGATATCAGCAATGCATATTTTGTAGCAGTTCTCAGGTTGTTGTCAATAAAAGCATTAAGAAATAGGGATTTGACAAAACAGAAGAGCTAACTCAATATAAAAAAACGAAAAAAACCCTAAACCAAACCAAAACAAAAACAATAAAAAGCAACAAACAAACAAAAAACAAAAAACAAACAAAAACACAAAACAAGAACAAAGCCATTAATTTATACATGTTTGAAGAACTGGCACGCTTTTATGGGTCGTCTCAGGAAATTCTCTGAACAACTATGTGACCAGAAAATGCGCACAATTCCCACCTGTCAGCTTTTATATATGGTTCTTGGAAAAAATAACCAAAAAGCAAACATACTAGACACATTGGTCTTAATGTTTTTGGTTCAATAATATCACCCCCACCCCATCCCAGAGAGCCTGGGGATGGTAAATAGATCGAATGCACATGAGCAGAACTTATGACTTCGCTGAAACGGTGAGTGTGTGTGTAGGGGGGGGGGAGGGAGGAGGATCTCAGTCGTCATTTCTCTCCTCTTCATGCTTGTCCACGTGAACACCTCTGGGTCAAGTGGTCCACATTCTATTTCTTTATTGTATATGATTTTATGCCCCTATCGACACATTTTAGATCAATTTAGATCAATTTTAATTAGGAGCCTTTTCTGGACTGAGAAGCGCTCTACTTCTTGGTGAGTAGACCGAGATACCTGATAAAAGTTCTCATTATACGGGAATCGAATTTGGGTCTTCTGAGCACGGCGAAAAAGTGCCTTACCACTTCATAACAAAAGTCGGCCTCCTTATTCGGCAAGTTGTTGAAAAATAGAATTCATACAAAAAGAGCTCATTTAACATCCCCCACCTTGAAAAACATAAAAGAACAGTAGCTAACAAGGCAAAACAAGAAGACCACACACGCGCACAC
>NW_004797419.1:551094-553606 GCF_000002075.1 Aplysia californica
AAGAAGACCACACACGCGCACACACACACACACACACACACACACACACACACACACACACACACGCACTAATACACACATACACACACACACACACACACACACACACACACACACACACACACACACATGCAACGTCAGTCACGCCTTTTCTTTTCCCCTGCAGATAGTTCCGCCCAAGAAGTGTGAGTCACGTGACCGGAAGTGCAAGCAGTTCTCGCGGATTATAGGCACAGTCCCCAGCCCATGGGCTCCGACTGAGGTAAGCCAACTGCATTAGCATGCGCAAAGCAGCATTAGGACCCCACGGTGCGATGTGTAAAGGCTATTTCGGATGACCTCAACATAGTCCTTCCTTTAGTGTTTGGAACGTAATTGTTTTTGTGCCTTTTAAAAATATATATTTGAATTTGTTTCTTTTACTTTGAGTGTTTTACTCCGAAATTTACACAACTGAGATAACTTAGGAGATGGGCTTTGACCCTTTTGAGTAAGGCCAACCCGGGCTGAGAGGGAGGCAACGTCCCATAAAAATATTTTTAAAACGAGATAGAAATTCTCCACACACGGGAATCGAATTCAGGTCATCTGTGTGCGCTTTTAACCACAGCATCGCAAAAACCAGTATTCTCAACCATAGTTTTATCAGTAATTTTAAAATGTTTTTTACATCACAATCGACATGGTTTGGATAATTCAGTTGCTGGCTTATTTTGTTCTTACCTGTCAGGGTCAAGTTGAGTTGATTGGCGTACAGCATCTCAGCAGTAAAGACAGAAACACTTCTAAAGATAGACTTGCCCCCTACTGACGTCTGTGGTGTAGCGTTGAGGCGCTTCGCTATATTATACAGGAGACCCAAGCTTGATTTCCGAGTGGGGAGATAATATTTTTATAATTAAAAAATTTGTCTCAGCCTTTCTGCTGGGATGTATCCCTTTCAGCCCTGGTTGGCCCCTGTCGGACAGGGTTAGAAGCCCGTCTCCTAAATAATCTAAAGTATCTTACATTAGGATAAAAAAGACAATACTTGCTGACAGAAAGGAGCAGAATTCATAAAGCTATGAGTGCAGCAGAGCAGCGTGTCTACAGTCTAACGTTTACACCACAGGCACAGGTATATCCTCAAAAGGTCTGTCCGTTGTTGTTTTTTGTGCAGTGAGAGACGATCACACTTTGTAGATGAGCGAACCCTAAGGGCAAAACAAAAGACCATCCATTCTTTGTAATATAATATACTTATTGAGCTTAACTCCATCTTTGCGGTTTAGTTCATTTTGTTTTAAGCGTCATTCTAAGTGATACTGTGAAATTCTACTGCATAATAGCAAGAAGTTAGCAGCAGTGCTATTTTAAGAGCCTCGTAGGCCTAGAGTGCCGAGTATTTCGTCTAATTTGATTTGTGCGCATTCTGACATTAACTTCAATTCTGTTGTCAAATTTGGAAACCATTTTATGACCACACTGTAGCTCCCAATTTGCATTAATTTGTTTTTAACTTTGACCTAAACACAATTAAGAAGCACGTCCAAAGGAAAAGACATCACTGTAAGTAGTCACTATACATGGTGGAATGCACTGGCTTGACTCATTTCTTGGATCGGGAACGTAAGTAACATCCTGAGATCATTGCCCCCCCCCCTCAAACACACACCCTTTCTTCTGTTATACTCTATATACCTACCCCTTCCTTTGCCAGCCCATAAAAACAGCTTCATCGATGTTCACTCTTTTGGCACAGTCCTAGTTAAAGATGCCAACTGTCACAGCGAGAACCAACGGCCTATGTTAAAACAAGCGAAATCAGTCTGTGAGCTATTAAACCAGGTGAGCATTTCCATGGCGACGACGACGACAACGACTATAATGATGATGATGGTGCGCATGATGATGATCATGATGATGATGATGATGATATTTTGAGATAATTTGAAATAAATGTACGTGTTTTCAATTTCTCGATGTTTCAAAGCATACAGGAGCAAGCACTTACTCGAAAGCAAATAAACAAAATATGTGTAAATATTTTTTAGTCTGAAAGAATGACGTAACATTATCTGAGTATGTGATAACAAGCCTAATCTGGAACCCAGAATAACGACGACTCTCCTGGACTAAACAAAAAATTGCGCCTTCTGGTCGAAAAGACGTAAATAACCAACCACGATCGAAAAAAAACCGCACGAAGAATTTATTATCAAGCTGATGTTTTTTTCATTACAGAGGCCGAAAAATCGAAACCTGGACTAGCGTGCATGGTATTTCTTTTTGCCTGTCACGTCTCCAAAAATAGCGAGGTACACCATCGTTTGTGTAAAAGCAAAAAACAAAATGTGCTCTCTCGCTATCATTGGCGTGCTGGAAATTCCCCAATGAGGCAAGATCGATGGCTCAGGCGTCCTGCAAATCATGACCTTTAGATGTATACCGTGGATTTATCTTATTTAAAGGGAAGCTTGTCGTATATTTGTGGAGGAAATGAAATCAGCAAAACAAAGGCGAGAAGGGGGGG
>NW_004797419.1:556159-557579 GCF_000002075.1 Aplysia californica
AATTGTCTCACCAACTCCAAAACAACCACAAGTATGTAGCGTTGCGTTCATGGGATAAGAAGCCGCGGTTCCCAAAGGAATTCTACACACCGTCCTAAAACCCTCTCTGCCTGGCAGGGGACGCGGAAACCTCTCCCGGCATCGCCTCCTGCGTTTGTCATGTGGACGATTAGGACGACTTAATGTGTCACCGAATGATGACACGCCTGTTCTAGGGTAAGTCAACAACTCGCGTGGACATATCAATACCTAGAACTCCGAGCGGAAAATGATGGGATGCGAGGTTCTCTGTGTGATTTCAACAAACAGCCAAGTGGCGCCTTCCGACTGTCTAAAGATTTTTCTTCTCAAGATCATAGCACCACGGCCGTGGAGGAAAACAGCAAGGCAGGCAAAACGTTTTGTTTCTGAAATTGGCTTTGTCCTTCTGCAGACGCTGAACGTTAAAACGTCAGGTGATACCCTCTTCTTCTTTACCAAACCGCGAAAGGATGTGTGTGGTACATGAACGGCAGTAAATTGGTGCTTCATTGTCTTCTAAAGTGTTCCATTTCTCAACTGTGTTATAGCAGTGTAAGCGTTACATAGTATACAAAAGCTACAAGTTCGACTGGTTAAGAAAATTTGATCAAGTCGGGAGGGACTAATTAGCCAGACAGCAGGCACGGTCTTTGCTTTTACATACGGACATTACAATGTTCATTAGCCTTGTGGGTTAAGCTCGAATAATCGCGTCCTAAATTTAGATTTGTCTTTTTTTTTGCTATACTGTTTTCCAAACGAAGAAAGGGTTTTTGTGAACTATTTACTTTTATGCACCTAATCATGTTCTAATAAGATAAGGTACAATGAAATAAATTGTCCTGAAGATAGCACACTGGTTTGGCGTTTCAACAAGCTCACACGCTCGCACACGCGAGCACACACATAGGCTACACACACACACACACACAAAAATATATCTTCGCACACAAGTTTTCCCTCTTCGAAAAGAATCTTACCCATCTATGCCAGTCCACCTCCTCTCTCCTTTTAACCTCTTTATCGTCTCCTCTTCTGTAGCCTTCTAGTCACAAGACTTTGTTTTCCTGTTGTTGTGAGGGTCTCACTTTTCAGCGTGTCAAGGGTAACCATCTTTCCTCAACTCCCCCCTTGTCGATACCTGTTCTGTTTCGAAAACAATTCCCCCATTACCCAGTGTTTTACATTGTAAACCGTATAGCTTTCCGCCAAGGTAATAACCCAACTTACGCGTGTATTTGCCGCATTCTTTGTCATCTCGACTGTAGGAAGGTGGGTAAGAAAATACCTTTTCCAGACGTCACGCTCCATCACTGGTTACTTGTTACTCTCTTCTCTCGACAAAGTTTCAATTTCTTGCTATTCGTTCTTCATTCTCAACCCCCCCTCCCCCCCCTCT
>NW_004797419.1:560001-561606 GCF_000002075.1 Aplysia californica
CCTCCCCCAAAAAAATAACCATAGGAAATTGTATAAGCTTGCAATGAGGGATTTTCTTGTGAATACTCGAAACATTCAATGACTCGTAGAATGAAAAACGCTGGTTTCGTGCAAAAAAAATAATAATATAGTAACATAAACCCACTGTATGTGATATCTTGGGTTCATTTTCTGACGACATTGAGCTGGTATTTTTTAAATGTATCATGTTTATGTGCTCTAATCAATGTTAGGAGGCCAGCATTTTTAAAAATGTTATGTTGAATAATTAGGCCTACCCAGTACCGTTAAAAAAAGTGTAATATGAATGACTAGATTTTTGTTTTGTTTTGCTAAGAAGGGGTTTGGGTGCAGTAATCTTTCCGTATTTTCGTTGTCCTATATTTGTTAGCTAACCAGTAGGTTGGAATTACAAAAGAACGAATAATGAAAAGGTTTCAAAGAGGGGGCAGACATCATTCTGTGTTTGAAACATGGGGGGGGGGGGGGGGACAAGGCATCTCTAGTTCTGTGTATAGTCGGAACTGTCCAAGAAGACTACCCATTGTCCAGGAAAACAGTGATCAGCCTAGACATGTGATTCAAGAAAACAGTGGTACATGACCATGATAGAGAAAAAAAAAACCCTCAAAGAGGAAGTGGGAAGTGGTTGTTAATACAATCCGTTTTCTTGGACAGGTCTTTGCTTTCGGTTGTTAGATAAAGTTGGATTGTATTCATAATTGGAGTCACGCTTCCTTTTTTCATATCCTACTGTGTGTTTTTTCCTTAATATTTGGGTTTTTGTTTGTTTGTTGTTATTGTTGTTGTTTTTTCGATAAACACGAAATAGGCCATTTTGAAGATACAGCTCAGCGTTTCAAAACATGAGACGCAAGTGATTATATTCTCTTCTGAACACTGAACACACAGAAAAAAATTCAGACCGAAGGGCTAGAACCAAAATGGCCGCTAGATCGGAAAAGTAGTAAGAATCGAATTCGAAAGCTTCTGTCGAATCATTTCGCAACTCATCGCACAAATCAGTTGTATTCCAAACTGTTATCTGCATTTGCGTAAAATGCATTGCTATTTATATCTAAGCTTACCGATGAAGACGATTTGAATCGCAGAGTTGTTCTTTAAATAGTGCCATACAAACACACATCAAATTATGAGTAAAATCAAAATAACGCAAATACGTGTCTCCCTAAAGAGCTATTAACTGTTCAGTAACTGTTGAAAACTAAAAGAGCAGTGATGGTATTCTTGGTTCAAAGGGTGAAAGCATTAGAAAACTCATGAATACTTGATGTATCATTGTCGGTGTGGTGGCTAGCGGGTGAACGAGCAGCCCAATCCTCGTGGGGATATGGGTCTATGGTGAGCACGTGCGTTGTGAATATTAAGTAAACGTCCCTGTGGTACCGAAGGCACGGAAACAGCTCTCGTGCATTTTTGGTAAGCTTACAAAGGTGAAGCCGTGGTATCCCCTGCGGAGGGGTGTGGGTATGTGTGTGATTGGGTGGGGAGGGAGAGGGGTAGGGGCGGGTAGATGGGGGGAGAACCCGGGGGTTGGTTTTTAGTAGGGTGGGTCAGCAACATGCCGACACAAATTATATTATA
>NW_004797419.1:563483-564030 GCF_000002075.1 Aplysia californica
GGGTGGGAGAGAGCATGAAAGAAAAAGAGAGAAGAAGGGAGTTGGGGGAGACTCGGGGAGAGAGTGGCTCGGGTATTTATGGTTATGTCATCAGCATCAGTACTGTTGCTTTGTCCCCAAACTCTCTCTCTCCCCCCCCCTCTCTCTCTCTCTCTCTCTCTCTCTCTCTCTCTCTCTCTCTCTCTCCTCGCTCTCTCTCTCTCTATCTATCTCTCTGTCTCTTTCTTTCTTTCTCTCTCTCCTTCTCTTTCTCCCTCTCTCTGTGTGCGCGCACGCGCGCCCGTGTGTGTGTGCGTGTGTGTGTGTGTGTGTTTGTTTGTGTGTATGAGTGTGTGTATATATTTATGTATCTAATATATATGTTCCTCACAGACTTTCCCCCCTCTTTTGATTCTTCGATCTACTTTTCTACCTACCTATCTAGCTATTGTCAATGTTGTCTGTACTATCCCACCCACCTTCTCTCTTTCTCTCTTTCTTTAATTTTTTTTCGAGATCTTGTTTTACTTCATTCACTCGTACACTCACTAACACACACAGACACACA
>NW_004797419.1:567835-568976 GCF_000002075.1 Aplysia californica
GTGTGTGTGCGCCGCCCTCTGTACTTTGATGTGCTTTGTTTTACTAACAGAAAAACCGAACTTTCTACTTTACTCTGTTTGTCTGTCTTTCTGTGTAACTGTCCGTCTGCCCGTGTGAGTGAGTGAGAGAAAGAGAGAGAAAGAGAGAGAGAGAGAGAGATAAAAGAGAGATTGTATAATATAGAGAGACAGAAAGAAACAGGTCGAAAAGAAATAACCACAATACTCACACAAAAACAACAACAGTCTGCATCCCCATGATAATCACTTTTTCGAATTGGCTTTTAAACAAATTGATTATGTTGTCAAACCCGTAAAAGTGAAGAAAATGTTGAGATCCTAAATCCGTTCCCTTATATCAAGCACTCTTGGAATATGTATTGGCGTCAAAAAGAACGTCATAGAACAATAAGCTGTAGTAAGTGCATAATTGCTGATTAGCAGCCTGTAATAACTTCTTGGGGTAGAAGGAATAATGACCATTACCACAAACATTTATATTATGAATGTTGCAGTTATTTTACACCTCCTTCGATATATTTTTGAATCATTTAAGGGGCGGGTTTTAATCCTGATTGTACTGGCCAACCCGAGTTGAGAGGAATACAATGTCTAAGCAGAAAGAACTGAGGTATCGATAAAAATAATCTCCACACGGGATTCGAATTCGGGTCTTCTTCGTGCAATGGCGAAGCGTTTAACTGCTACACCAAAGGTGTCAGTATGCAACTTGTAATGGTTTTTTATTCTTTAATTTTGTTTTGTAAAGCTATTTCATTCATCTCGATCCAGCCGTTTCTCATCTTCTTTTTGTCAGAATCTAAATAGGCCTACCTCCTCCAGGCACCTTTAGGCCTTCCTCTATTATAATTTCCTTGTTTCATCTATCTTAGAGTTTGACAGGTAATATTCAATTTCGGTTTCTTATAGGTTTATCCGACCCACTTCCATTTGTGTTAGCACTAATCCTTATAATCTGATGTAAGTAGGTCTTGGCTATTCCGAGCAACGGGGCCCGAAAAGTAAAAGTACCGATCTCCAGTGGAGTGTTTGGTTCTTTTGTTGGGTTGTGTTTCTTTTTCCCTTATCTCTTGAAGATTGTTGTTTTTGTGTGTTTTTTATGTTCGTCCCTTTTGGGGGG
>NW_004797419.1:569279-578916 GCF_000002075.1 Aplysia californica
GAGAGAGAGAGAGAGAGAGAGAGAGAGAGAGAAGGGGGGTGGCGAGAAAAGAGATTTGGGCGTCTAAATCCTTTTGGTTGACTAACCTATAATTCTGAAGCTAGTAGACTATTTATAGTGTCATTACTCTACGGAAATTCCTTTTCAACATCTTTCTTTCTCCCATATATTTTTAGACTCTATTCCTTTTTTCGGGAAACTTAAGCCTGGATCAAACAAATTAGCATCTTTAGGACCACCTCGGTAACTGATTGGCTAAGAGTGGTAAGAACGATAACTCCTCGAGCCCTGGCGTGGTTCTTTGAACAGCTGATTGCTTCGACATAATCTGCAAGGTTTATGATCGTTTGTAGTTTCGCCAGACAGTATACTTATAGTAAGTTTACAAGTATATCGTTATAGTGCGTTTCAGTGTTTTCAGATTACTGTGATATCCTTTTCTTGACTAAATTTAGCACTTAAAAATGTAGGCGTTATTACGTCCCCATCGATACAATTTATATTTATAATATCTTTCAGGTGGCAGGCTTTCGACCCAGCCTATCAGGGGCAACCTGGTCTGAGAGGGATAATTTAATATACTATTATTCTAGCCGAGAGACCGAGATACTCGATAGAAATTCTCTCCATTCGGGTCTCCTGCGTGCGACAGCGACAACATCTAACCACTACGCTACAGAAGCCCGTGTGCCTTTTTCAAGAGAGTTGCTATCACGTACATGTAAATTCAACAACAACAAGAAGATTGTTCTTGTTCTAAGTTTTTGTTGATGAGAAGAATGAACATAATACTTAAAAGTCAATAAATTGTAACCGTCCCTTGTCTTGCCAACGACCCCTTATCCAAGGCATGGTGCTTTGTACATCTCCATAGACCTAGCATTATCCTCTAAGATTACCATCTGCCCGCTACCTACTGTCTTTACGTCCAGCATGATTCCCAATTATAAACCTACACTTTCCTGTCTTAGACTTAGAACCCCAGGGTCACTAACCTCCTTTTTATATTGGAGACAACAAACAAAATCTTTCATACAAGAATGTTACAAGTGTCCGGAAATATCTGGCGGGTGCGTGTATGTGTGCGTGTGTGTGTGTGTGTGTGTGTGTGTGTGTGTGTGTGTGTGTGTGTGTGTGTATGTGTGCGTGTTTGTGCTTACGATGTTCTTGCACACTAATGTCTCATTGTATGTTTAAATAAACAAAAGCAAATCGATACAATACTGATCATTTCGTGCTGGGAAAAAGTTAGAATGACTAATAAACAGTCTCTTTATCCGATTCTGTTTATTTGTTTGATCCCACAGTTGTTTACTTCTTATTGTATCCGACAACTAAAATTTTGAGGTCTCCTGCAATGGTTGACACATTTTAATATAATGGCAAGAGCATTTTAAAAGAATGCGCCACAGTCTACCTCTTGATTATATAGGCCTACCCACAGACAAAGAATAAACAACAAAACAGAAGGAAATAAACCCCCCATAAATCTTCGACTCTGTTCCACAATATTAAAACCTTTAATAAACTGGATAGAAAATAAGAAGCATCCAACCACACAAAAGATAATAATATGCTCTGCGACCTCACCCAAACGATTTTGCAACAGAAAACGCGCGGAAACGAACCAATCATATTTTCCTCTCGTCTTTCAGACATTGATTACACACCAGAGTTTGGAATCTCAGCCAAGAAGCGTTCAGATGCTGCGATGTCCTGAGCTGGAGCAATAAAAAAGAATATAAAAAAGGATGTCGTATCAGAGTTGAACGCTGAAGATGCTTATTTCTAGAAGTAAGTGCGAGTGTATTTTTAAAAATTATCTGATTTTCAATTCTGCATCTGAATACATGTATAAAAATTACATTGATTTATTATTATGTACAATATATGTGTGTGTATATGTGTGTGTGTGTCATTATTAATATAATGTATAGTGCAGAAAGAGAAGGGGGAGAGAGAGAGAGAAGGGAGAGAGAGAGAGAGAGCGATAGGGGTTAGAGAGGAGGGGGGAGTGACGTCACCGCTTTGAAGTGATCTTTGGGTTGAAGCCTAAGCACTAATATTGGTGGAACAGCTTCTCCGACAAACAGCAACTCAAAGAGGAGAGTATTGACCAGAGAAAACGCCCAAATTGATGGTGGTATTAAAATCTGTTGAAGAAAAATGCAAACCACCACAACCCTATGGATTCTCTGTAAGTCTCTATGTGAGCACAATTCTGAAAAGAACTCGACTCAGATCAGGCGTGCAGGCTGTGTAAGGCAAGAGCACTCGAACTGATGGAAGACGGCAAGACGTTCTCATTGTAACAGGGGAATTTTTTTTAAACAGATGAGGGAGTTGCAGATATACAGAAGATTGGCTCAGAGTTGTGAAGTGGTAAGGCCATCACTGTAAAGGGAAAAAATAATGATGATCACTTTGGAAAACGTTCCAGTCAGGATACATATTTGACCAGGGGGTGAGGGAGGAGGAGGGTGTTTGGACATGAGTAGTACAATGTTTAACTAATAGAGGCGCAGCTCCTCTTCTTCCTGTTGGTGACTCTCACACATCATAGCATCTCTAGAGTAAGGACTAGAATATTTTCTCACATCGTCTTCTGCCCCATTTTCTTTTATAACGAGCAATTGACCAAGGGTACCCCGAATCGCAAAAAGTGGTAATTTAATATAAAACTGTAAATGTTTTACACCCCAGTCGATTAAAAAAAGATATTTTAGGAGACTGGCTGCGTTGACTTTGATTACCAGGGCTAAAGTGCTTGATTAAAACAAACAGAAACTCCCGGAATGTGAACTGGCATTTTGGGTGTGCGGCAGCCAGTTACAAAATAATGTTGCACCCTCCTTCGAAAAGAAGTTTTTTTGGAAGCAAGTTAAATTTCGTTCCTGCATATCGCTGACAGCAAGATCAAAAACAGCGTCGATTGTTGTTGGGTTGTTTTTTTTTTTTGGGGGGGGGGCTGTTTGTTTTGGGTTTTTTTTGTTGTTGTTTTTTTTCCCTTGTCCATTTCTATGATATTGACGCCATCTGGTTATTAGAAAAATGTGCGTATGATAGTGTATTCCGTACATAATTTTTTATGACATGTAACAGCTACAGAAACATATCATCGTTAATTCATGGCAGCAAACATAGCTCTATCTTATTTTTAATGAAAATGTTTTACGCCCTCATGAGCTCATCGATACAATTTTGATAATTTAGGGGGCGTGCTTCCGACCCTGAACGTAGGGAATAACCCGGACTGAGAGGACAGGGATATTATACAAGATCCCAACAGAAAGACCCAGATACTTGTTAAAAATTACTTCCCACGAGGGTATCAAAATCTGGTTTTCAGCATTCAATAGCGAAGCGCCTAACCGCTACTCCACTGACGCCGGTTATCTTGTGTTCTAACACATATTGTGAGAGAAAGAAATTCCTTGGTACTATTTGAAATAACTAACTTTATGATGCACATTTCTGAGGCATCATGGTGGAATCAGGTCTCGTCAACATAATTAAATCGAAGAACCCGACATTTCTTCGGATGCTGGGCAACTTTGATCGATGGTTTTGTTGATGTAGTTGCTGTTTATTTTGTTTGTTTGTTTGTTTGTTTGTTGCTGTTGTTGTTGTTTTGGGTTTTTTGTGGGGGGGGGGTTGTCTTTAGTCTTTTTGCTCAACACATTTCATGTCAGTTTAAAAACATATTATTTCTGTATGAATTTTACTGACAATGTTGAACATTTGCACAAATATGTAAATTTAGAGTTTCCAAGTACACTCAGGGTTTGGAAGTCACCAACATTTGGAGGCCATTTTCTTGTTTATTTTACTTCTGATATCTAACAGCCCCCACCTAATTTTAAGCTGCAAATACACCAACTTCTGTTCAAAATATAACGAAAATTTTTCATCAAAAGTAAGATAAATAAACAAACTTTAAAGTGATACCAATAACTCAGTATACCAAAACATTGACGAGCGTCGGATTCCTGTATGTCGTGCCGCATGTCTTTTACTTTTCTGTCTTTCTTTTTTACTTAGTGATAACACTTGGCACCTTATAAAAAGAGAAACAGGAGCGCAAAAAGTTTTATAATCTCTGTTTAAAAGATCAAGACACGAATAAGAGAACAGATAGGGAGGAAAAAGACGGAGATGCTCTGCAGATTTAAAAAACCCCAATGTTTTACATTATTCATCACGTGTCAGACATGGAAGAACATGTCCTTGCAAAAAAACAACGTTCCCTTTTTTGGAAGGATCAAAAGCGACGCAGTGCCTGTAATACACTCTAGAATAAGTCTGTAAGGTGCAGAGAAGCTGAGATGAGAATTGGGTACAGATCCCCCCCCCCTTCTCTCTCTCTCTCTCTCTCTCTCTCTCTCTCTCTCTCTGTGTGTCTCTGTGTCTCTCTGTCTCTCTCTGTTTCTCTCTGTCTCTCTCTCTCTCTCCCTGTGTGTGTACGTGTGTGTGTGTGTGTGTGTGTGTGTGTGTGTGTGTGTGTGTGTGTGTGTGTGTGTGTGTGTGTGTGTGTGTGTGTGTGTGTGTGTGTGTGTGTGTGGGTGTGCCTGATCTCTTTACAACTAGCCTCAGGGTGAGAAAGGAAGCAAGATGAGATAAACTCTTCTTTGGGTGTCCTAACAGAATTACGTCAGGATTCCCGATGCAATCCTCCAACAATGTGCCCGCCCACTGACCCACTTGCTGTAGGAAACTGACTGGCATGTAAGCGAGGGGAAATTTACCAAAATAATGTACGATATTTTGTGTACCCCCACCTCTGTCTGGCATACAGACATAAAAAACGAGTGGACAGAAAAAGTTATTGTATTTGTACAAGTATTATTCCACGTTCCACCTCAATCCTTCCTCCTTCTCCCCCCCCCCCCAACCCCCACCTTGGAGGGAATGATAAAAATACACATACGCACAAATGTGAGCACCTATATTCACATGTACGTGTTTTGAGTTCTCTGTACGATAACGTTAATTTCGCCTTTTCACTTTATTTAAAATCTGAGTTAATTCTGATTTCTGAGCCTTGCGCTTCGCTTTTGACATTGCCTGATTGTGTCAAGCATTCAACTGAAGCGTATTGTGTCCTATCAAAGAAGGAAAACACGTCCTTGTAAAAAAAAAAATGGATCCCTCTTTTGGTGTTCATTTCGACACCTTTTGTGTGGTTTATTCCTTTATTTTGGTGAAGAATAGATTCAACTAATGCTGTGATGCTATGAATCTTTATAGGATTCAAAGACATGATTTTTGTTTTCTTACCAAAATAATTGTCATATCAGTACAGATGTCGTTGTGCATGTACTATTTACGGTGAAAATTACTAACGTCTGTGGTGCAGTTGTTAGTGCGCTTCGTTGTCACATGCAGGAGACCCGATCGAGTTCTAGATCTATTCCCAAGTGGGGCAAATTTTTATGGAGTATCTCTGTCTGTTTACTATGATGTTGTATCCCTCTCAACCAGGGTTAAACCTGATAGGCATGGTTTGAGGCTCGCTTCCAAAATGATTTCAAAATGCATCTATGGAGGAGTAAAACACCTACATTTAAAAGCAGAGAACTTTTCCAATCAGAAGTTCTCGCAAGCACACGGCATCTATAAGTGGAGATGAAACCTGGGGTGGCTGAACAGCAGGCAATCCCTGAAGAAAAAAAAAGCAATTACATTTGTAATTCGGCCAGATATCACACTTCAGCTTGGCTGGTGCTAAAATGGAGAAAAGTGCTGTGAATTTGTTTTTAAAGGATGGGTGGGGTACTTTATTTTCTAATTTCCAAAATTTATCGTGTTTGAGCTTGGTCCTGTTGGTAATAATTTTTCACTTTTTTTGGAAATGCGATTCTAAGGACAAATCCGTGCAATTCACGTATTCAGTGGCATCTGCCGTAAGGGATTTTGTTTCACAAGGAGCCTTCTTTTAAACAGAGAAGTTAATTGAGTACTAGACCTCATAATATGTAAATATATTTATTTGTGACCAAAATCTGTTAGACCTGACCTAGAAAAAACAACAACATGTCAAACAACATAAAGAGATAGATGAGCGTAGAAATTCTTTATTCGATTGACCTAGACTCTATTCTTTTTCCCCACGTCAGGGATGACCTTTACCCCAGCTGTGAAAACAGGCCAGCGACCTAGGGGACAGAAAACCTAACTCTCCGACAGGCTGTACCACTCGCTGTTTGTTGTCTCTGAGTCATGAATAAGTGATATCTTCAGGTTTATGGCGTCATCCTTTGATACCTTGGGAAGGAGGGAGGGAGAGAGAGAGAGAAAGAGAGAGAGAGAGAGAGAGAGAGAGAGAGAGAGAGAGAGAGAGAGAGAAGATGAAGAGGAGAGAGAGAGAGAGAGAGAGAGAGAGAGAGAGAGAGAAGGAAAAGGGGAGCGAAAGAGAGAGGGAGAGAGAGAGAAGAGAGATAGTGAGAGAGGGGAAAGAGAGAGAGTGAGTGAGAGAGGGGGAGACAGAGAGACCGGGAGGCAGCCCGGGGGGTGGGGGGATGGGGGGGTGAGTGGAAGGGAAGGAAGGAGAAAGCAAGAACAGCGATAGACAGAGAAAAAAAGGTGTTAGGAAGGGGGAGGGAATATAAAGAGGGAATTCGAGAAATTTGAAAGAACAAAAAGAAAACGAAAGGCAAAAAAGACAGAGAGACCGACCGATAGACAGACGATAGGCAGACAGCGAGACAGACAGAAAAGTGCTCACATATTCTTCTAATAAGGCGTTTTCAGACACAAACGTTTCTGCACCTGCAACCTTTAAAAAAGAAAACAGCTGTAATTTGTCTAGTTCATTAGTGGCAAATAGGAACGATCAGCGAAATGGACTGTGTGCTTGTGTGAGCTTTCTTTTTGAAAAAGAAAAGAAAAACTTTTAAAAATCGGTCGCTTTGCAAGTCCTCGGGGAGGATTTGCCACTCAAGAGACAAAGGCCAAATCAGTGGCACGAACAGCGCACTCATTAAAAGTGAAGTCACAGGTTGAAAGAAAAGGGTGAAAAGGGAAAGGAGAGGTCAGGGAGATAGTTCAGTGGGGATGGATAAGAATAGTAAGGTAAGATAAAAGAGTTTGTTACTTGAAAAGTGTGTGTGTGGGGGGGGGGGGGGGGGGTAGAGGAGCTGAAGTCACTGAATCATGGAATTCAGACAAGGATGGGTCTTAATTTTTTAATGAAAGGGGTGTGGAAGCGGAGACATGCTATATTACCAACTTAGATTGACTGCATGGTGGTGCTGGGACAACATAATTATTTTATTCAAAACTAAATACATATGTATGGAGAATTTACTTGACCTATTGACGAGAACAAAATCGGAAAATGACAGAAGGGATGAAGATAGAGACCATACACCACAATAACTGTCAAACCTGAAGTTTCACAGTAAATTAATGTATAAAATGTCTAATATTCGGAAACCGTAGTTGTCCTCTCCTGCCAGCCTGCTGTAGGTTTGCTCGTTGGGCCCCACCACAGTCTGATCGCTACCTTCGATTTACCAAGTTCTACCTGCCCAGTACCTAGTTTTGAGAAATTTGACGTAAAACATTTAGAGTTTAACATTTCAAAAGAGAACGTTATTATTCTAAGGAAGCGTTGTATGAAAATATGGTACACCTTGCGCTCTAACGTAATTCCGCTTCGCTATGGAGACAAGCTAGGGGGGGAAAAGTGATGTGAGCATATTGACTTCAGCAACAGTGGATTGTGCTCTTCGTTTGCGAAACCCATAGTGCGCTTGCTTTGCAGCGAAGGTCTTAGAGCCAGCAAAGTCTGTCAGCCCTGACAGGGCACCATCTAGGATAATATTATTCGAATTCAAGCTTATTCGCCACCACACTCACTGGAGTAACAAAACAAAAAAAGTCCACAGTACCGGCGTCAGGGGTTCGATGACAAGGCTCTTTGCTCTGGCTCGCAAGCGACGAGGGTTCCACTATTTTGTTGTTTGGTAAGTGTTTTTACGGCGCTCGCAACTGCATAATGTCATATTTGCGCGAAGGACATTTAAATATGTTCGTTTGGGAGGAATAAATTTTGAATTTTACTCTGGTGGCAGCTGAAGCCAGCTCTTATTCACGCTCATATGACCTTATGGAGTTGCGAGCGCCGTAAAACTCATACAGTAAAAAACCCAACTCTTATCAATTATCGACCTCCAAGAGAACTTTAACGTGCGCAACTCGTCAGGGGTGAGGATGAAAGACAGCAGTAAGGCCAAGGAGTAGCAGTAGAAAGGCTGCAGAAAGAGCCAGGGGTCTAGAGGAGAGGACAATAGGGTGGGGGGCGAAACGTGGAGACGAAAGCAGACGACAAGACAAGGTTAGAGAACTCTCAACACACGGGACTCGAACGTAAGGCTTCTACATGTGACAGCAAAACGACTATCCGCTACACTATCCATCTGGTAGGTGATAACTTCTGATAACAGATATCATACAGTATTCTCGTTCTCCTCCTTGCTCTGACAACCTATTCATCTTCCTTCTTGTCTTTGCCTCTGTAATGGGGTCCAATTGGAGGCCTGAAATGTTTATTCTTTTTTCAGTTTTTCTTTTCTGTCTGGCTACTGAGGCGTAATGCTCTGTCTAAAAATTACCCTTCTTTTGCTTCATGTGAATTGGCTTGAATTCAAGTAGAAAAAAAGACGTAATCACGATAACGGTCATTTGGCGCACACAAAAGCAGAACAGAGAGAAAGACAAAACTGAGGGAGAGTTATAGAAGTAAAACCTGTCAGTAGCAAACTCCCCCTTCGAGTTTTGAAAAAGACTTTCAATTCACTTTGTATTGTCTCTTTTTTCAAAACAGATACCTTTTCATTTGGTTCGGAGTAAAAGAAAAGAAAGCAATTGAAAAGGGGGATGGGTGACATAATGACTTGAAATGCAATATTCTTGGGTTACTGGAAGCAGCTTCCCATTTAATTCTCGGGAACTGTTGCTTTATTCAGTTCAAATTTCAAGCTATGGTATTCTTTAAAATATAGTCTGAAGTCACTATCAAATTCAGTTTTGTGGAAGTGACTTTCCAATAGCTTTCCCCGTACAGGCGTTCAGAGTAGGGGCCGCCAAGTAAGTGTGTGTGTTTGGAGGGGGGGGGGGGTTGGCTGGCTCTTCCGAATAGGTCTGTTTTAATATAGCAAATGTGAGGTGACGAGTGTTCATGACTGTGAAATGTTGCTAGATCTACATGAATTTGTACAACATTTTTGTCTTCTGTTCTTATCGTCCAACATGGTGGCTGTAGCCGTCTGGGTCAGCTTGTTAATCTTTAAAATTCTGTAGCGGGTACATTTGTAACTCCGGAAAATGGAGACTTGTGACCTGTCAAAGATACGGGTCACATGACAGCTGGTCCTTAAAGTCACGTGTTGGGACTAATGTACTTCCGGGTTCTTGGGTTATCTGATGTAGTTCCTGGCGCTGAACTAACTCGCTTCCGTCCGGTGTGCTAATTGCTAATGCCTGACTTGAATTTTGCCACAAACAGTCGGTTCCTTTTTACGTATTTCGACTTTTTTCTTTGCTAAAAAGTACTGTGTATGTGTCTTATGGTATTCGGTATTGATGACTGTCAATGATCTACGACGTCTCGAATTTGGCTTTAAATGGGGGGGGG
>NW_004797419.1:581222-582985 GCF_000002075.1 Aplysia californica
GGGGGGGGGAGGCGAGCACAAACATGTAGAGATCGTAATGTTTTCGCTTTTCATGTGGCTTATAAGTTTTACCTACTTTGAGCTCAACATCAACAGAACATTTTTATCTCGAGTCATCATCGTTGCCTTTCTTTCTCTGCACCAGGGCAGGGTAGGCCACGAACAAAGCGCTTTCCACCTTTCTCTATCCTTGGTTAGTCTCTTGATATGTTCCCATGTCTTCACACTTTCTGTACATCAATTTCTGTGATTTTTCTCCGGGTTCCACGCGGCCTTCCCCTTGAAATTTTACCCTGTGGATACCAATCCAACATTTCCCTTGTTATGCAGCTGCCTGATTTCCTGAGAGAATGTCCAATCTATCGCCACCGCCTTATTTGTACTTCGTCTCTGACTGGGATCAATCTTGTTTTCCTTAACACTTCCTCGTTGGTGACCCTGTCTGTCCATCTGATCCTCAGTAACTCTCTTTTATCTCGAGTAACCCTATAAAAATATTTCGCCAATGGCACGGGTAGAAGAATTAAACCTGTAAACAAGCAATATAGATCTTCCAGTAGTTTTACATTCTATCCTTCATAAAGACAAGGAGAAAGCCATACTTAAATGTAGCTCTGTGGTTTCATTTTGTAAGTGCCATGAAGGCAAATTATTAAACATGTTTAAGGTAAGTATTTGTAATGAGCTTGTGTTTTCCATCAAAAGTTACAAGTAAAAATCGTTTTGTGCAACGGCCTAGAGTAGTTAGAGTAGAGGGTTTTACGGCGCTCGCAACTGCATAAGGTCATATGAGCGCCAAGTGGTGGGAATCAGACTTAGACTGCTCACCTCTCTAGCTTCAACAGCACAAAGTCTGCTTCGACTATCAAGGCACCCCGGAAATAGCAGGTCACAAGAGAATGACAAACATACAAAAGAAGTAGAGGGGAATGACAATAGTAAGGATCAGGAAAGAAAAGGCAGTAGTACCCTGTTGTAGATCAGGCACAGTTATGAGCGTGACATGAGTCAGCCCATTTCCAATTCTACTATGCTTGAACGAGAAATGTCAGTGGCATTGTCTCGGGGGGGTACAGTAGTATCCTATTGATAATGTGATGAGTGTACAGAGCACACACGTGTTTTCTTTCTGTATTTGTATATGTTATGGTTCTCGCATTAGCAACTAATGGTTAGTACGACCCCCCTCCCCCCTCCCCCTCCCTTTCCCACCAACCCTCAAATGTGTAGTAGTGGAAATATGGAATAAAATTGCGTGTGCTATTACCACTTCTCCAGAGTGCCTACAAATTTCGAATCCCCCCCCCCCTAAAAAAATAGATTGCATGAATGTGGAAACGACCTGAAACAGTTTTTATAAAAACTAGAAATAACAAAAATTAAGCCCCCCAAAAAGTTCTTCCCCCTTTAGAATAGAATTGGCTAGAAAACAAAAAGCTGCACATGCTAGGGGCCGCCCTGATATTTCTTTAAGACTCGTAATCAGAGCAGACAACTTGTAAATAAGGGCGCACTGGATTTTCTGGAGCCACCAACTTCCAGACTTTTATTGTTTGACATTTCCGACAAGACCGTGTCAGTCCAAAAGGGTTCACTGTATTGAGGGATTGAAAGAGGCTAATTTGTTGAAGTCGAATGGACGGGCATCGGTGGTGCAGTCGTTAAATGTTTCGCCGTCTCACCCAAAAGACCTGAGTTCAATTCTTGTGTGAGGAGAATTTTTTTAAAATTGAATATATCGGTTATTCTGCTGGAGAGGTGTA
>NW_004797419.1:583127-586218 GCF_000002075.1 Aplysia californica
TTAAATTAATTATGGAGACGGTGTCTACAGGGTGTTAAAAAAAGCACTGGGATTTTTTAAAAATTGGAATACCGTAGGCTTACCTTTCTACGCCATATCGCCATGATATTGAAACGCTGCGGGTTTATGTCTCTGGCCCGTCCATTTGTTAGCTGGTGTTTGTTATCGTTACACAAGCTTGCCGATGTTTTGAAGTATCTTGATCTAGAGGTTGTATAGAAAGAAATTATATAGTATTTAGAAAACGTATTATCCCCTTTAAAACTGTTTCAATGTCGGTCTCCATTGTACGCCTGAATTTCTAAATCTTTTCGAATCTTGTTTTCCGTTTCGTACAATTGATGGTCGATTTGTTTGGTAAACGAATACCGCGGGAAAAGGCAATGGAAAGTAGTTCCAAATTTAAATTTACCAAGTTCTGGTATTTCTTAACGTTTCGTACTCTCAGTGCGTTAACAATATCGGTAAAATATTCCTGCTTTCTGAAACGTAGTGTGTGAACCTCTAAACTTTATGTTTGTGGGTCGCATCTAAGAGGCAAAAAAGGGAGGGGGGATAAGTGATGGGAAGAACAAAAATTGCTTGGAGAGATAGGACAGGGATAGGGATAATTAAAGAAAAGGAAGGTAGCAGAAAGGAAGAAGGGGTTATAGAAAACAGATTAAGACAGATCGTGAGACTGAAACCTGGAGAGGGGAAATTATAAAGTAAGCACGCACATGTGAAAAAAATGAAAAGAGATAGATAGATAGAAAGAGAGAGGGAGAGAGAGAGAGAGAGAGAGAGAGAGAGAGAGAGGGGGGGGTGAGAGTAGGGGATGGGGGAAGAGGGGGGGGCAGAATAGAAAAGTTAAAAAGGAAATTCAGTCAAATACGAAGTAAGAGAAATGAAGAGAGAAAGAAAGGACGGGGAGGGGGTTGAGATTGAGAAATGGATAGAGATATAGAAAAACAGACAGACAGAAGGCAGAAAGACAGACAGGCAGACAGATAGACAGACAGACAGACAGGCAGACAGATAGACAGACAGACAGGAAGGAAAACATAACTGTGAACATGTTTCTGTGGAAGACGAAAAAGATAAGGAGTATTATTCTCAGCACTCACAACATCATCAACGTCAACATTCTGAACCAGCTACGAATCTTCTTTCTCCTCACGTGCATGATATATTTAGTCGGATCTGCATCTCTGCTTGTCACATGGTCCTCAACAGTCCGTGCACACCATTCGAATCTTAAAGTCGGAAGTCGAGCTTGCGACGTCAAATGCATTAGGACACAGTTTCGGTATTGAATGACGTTCTGACGTGAAAACCGACCCTTTCGAATCCAACACTTTGGAGAATTTTTTATTTTTTTACTATGCCAAGGAACGACCAGAGAATTATGTGAAGAAACTCTTTTTAATTCAAATAATTAACAGTGCTCTTGAAACCAGCACAATGTCTTCCTCTGAACATTACTAAACACCCCTGAAGAAGAAGAAGAAGAAGAAGAAGAAGAAGAAGAAGAAGAAGAAGAAGAAGAAAAAGAAGTATTCATTACTCAAGTAAGTTCCGTGCTCTCTATAACGCTCCCATTCCACCTAAACAATAGGTAGCTCATCTTCCCCTTAACCCCTTAAGCATGACCCATCCTCTTCTTCTCAGGGATGAAAACCGGATTGTTTCCGTGAGGAGTGTGATCTGACCTGGCTTTAGGGCTCTCTAGACGTTGACCCCATGAACGTGCTAAGGAGCGGAAATATGCGCTGGGTTTTCTGCTGGTATCGATTCCCTTTTACCGTATTAGTATGTGTCAAAAAATCGTTCATACACAAGATTGTTCACTCAGCCAAAAAAGTGTCCGCGGAAGTCCGCTCATTGCTTCAGATGGCACTGCAGTCTCTGTTTTGAAGCCCTCTTTCGTTTCTCCAGAAGAAAAAATAGGAATAGCGCAACGTGTTAGTGTCACTTTTATTGTTTTTCGCACAAGCATAGTAACTCTGTTCGCAAAGCGGGCGCTTGTTTGAAAAGGGCACGACCGGATTTTGAGGATATTTTTAAATAGGCTCAAAGATAGGGGTGAACTATCATGTATGTACGATGTTTGATATGGCCCAAAAAATAAAATCTACGGTGAGCGTTTGAGCTCTGTGTGTTGCCAAATATCGACGATGTTTGTTTGTTGTTGTTGTTGTTTGTTTGTTTTTTGTGTGTGTGTTTTTTTTGGGGGGGGTGTATTTTTGTTTCTTGTTTCTAAAATTGATTCTTTATCAAATTTCATAACAATATATTATAAATTCATAAAATCATTGGAGACAGTCTTGATACGCCCCCCCCCCCCCCCCCCCCCGGTCCCTTTTTGACAAAGTAAATTAAAGATAAAAGTAAAGGCGCTGGGCTGTATTGTATGGGGGCAGACACTGTAGAAATGATCCTATGATATGATGATATATTGTATAATATATATATATATATACTATATATATATATTATTATATATATATATATTATTATATATACCATGTTGTTATTTTAAAAATTATTATTATTAATATAATTATTATTATTATTGTTATTATTATTATTGTTATTATTATTATTATTATTGTTGTTGTTATTATTACTGTTCTTATTGTTTTAGTCCGTTGGAACATGTGAACAAAACTGATTCATTTATTGACACCTGGTATACATTTTCGATACCACCATCATTGATACCACTAATAAAATAAGATGCAAATGTCCATACCCGGCTAAGGAGGAGAAGGGGACTCTGGGATGTCCCAAGTAGGCCACAAGTTGCGACATGTCCTGAAGAGGAGGAAATAGCAATAAGGAAGGGGGACGGGGAGCGTGGAGGTGGGAGGGGGTGGTGGTGGAAAGAAAAGGAAGCGGTGGATATCCCGGGGGTCTTTTTGTTTTACAATTCTGTTCAGATTCCGACCTTCCTTTACGAGGATGCAAAGCTGAGGCATGAAGAGTTGATCTCCAGTGTGTCACTGTGATCAATACTTTTGTTCCTATGGTATCACTGTCATCTGCAGGACTTTCAGCTGAAAATAATCCCCCCCCCCACACCCAAAAAAACCCCCCAAAAACCCCCCAG
>NW_004797419.1:589946-591982 GCF_000002075.1 Aplysia californica
TCCCTCCTCCCACCCCATTTTTGTTATTTTCATTTTTTTTAAAATACCTCTGTTGTTCAAATCTACTCAGAAACGGAACTTAACAGCAGTGAGTGACAATTTGTCGGGGACCAGTTTTTACATGGATGTGTTTTTACGACCCTATCGACACAATTGAGATCATTTATGAGGTGAGATTCTGACCATGTCTGTCTGAGCCAACCCGGGCTGAGAGGGATACATCATCTCAGTGGTTAGACAAGACACAAAAAATTCCTCATCTTGGAATCGAACTCGGATCTCCTGCGTGAGACAGCAAAGCGCCTAACAGCTACACCACAGCTGCTGGTGTCAAGGACCAGATAAACTACAACCATCAACATTTTTTAATCGGCCAATGGTAGTCCCAAGTCTGTTCAAACGCAGAGAATTTTTTTTTTATTAGCTTTGTGAGTTGTGATAGAATAATAAATCGTCACGTTGAACAAGACTGATCCAATTGCAAACGGTCAAATAGAGCAAAAAGGTCGGGGTAAACCTTCAAGATGACCGGCACCAAAATGGTCCTCCTTCGACTCGAATGTACGAGTATATTCACTTTAAACCAGATCAGTTCGTGGGTAGGCACCAGAGTCTCAGGAGGAATATTTTAGTGCCGGTCCTTTTGACGGGCTACAACGACGTTTTTGTTCTGCTTGACGGTCTACTGCGGTGTTTTTGTTCTACTTGACGGTCTACCACGGGATCACTAACAACTGTTCCAATTGATTATCTACTATTCAACTACAATCCAACAACACTAAACTTTTGCCTTAGCATTTATACAGGCTAGAAACGTATTGGACGTATTAAAAATCAAGAATGTTTTGGTGTTTGCAATTTGTCTCATAGGGGGGGGGGGGGTCGCATCAGGGTATGACGGTACAGGAGTGTTATTACAAGAATGTAAAAAAAAAGGATACAGCTACCTTGCGCTGCCTTACACTGGTAGATCTTGGCATCGTGGTAGATCGCCAAGTGGACCGGCACCAAAATGTTAGTTGTAAATCTAGATCAAATCTGGAACTTTATAAAGTTTACTTCCGTGTTATGATACCATATCTGATATCCACTCCTGCACGTGATAATAATTAAAATAGAATAAACCTCTTCATGCTAAATGAGAATAACTTGTAAGATGAAAATTTTCAATGAACCTGACTTTGATACATTACCGTTATAGCTACTGAGCATTATCAAAACGTCGAGAACGGTGTCTGTGCTGTTAAGGTTATTCACTCCCTGTTGCACCAAAAGACCCGAGTTTGATTTCCATGTGGGGAGAATTTCTATGAAGTATCCCAGTCTCTGTGCTGGGACGTCGTAACATTTTGAGCCATAATGGGTAGAGTAGAAACCCGCCTCCTAAATTATCTTAATTGTGTCGGCGGGACGCTACATTAGTCGCCTACAATTGTATAAAATAAGATCAAAACTTTGAGAGCTTCTAGTGAAACTGTCATTTCCACTTCTTTTCTTTCTTTAAGATGTGCCTGTATGTATCCAACAATCTAAAATAACAAAGAAAACTTTCTTTTCAGCCCTGCTGCCTGATTCCCTATGCGGAAATATCCATGAAATGGAACATTGAACTGCTACATGTACTTGGATTAACCTAGTTTCGGTTTACGTTTTATTTCCCTTGGTATTCTACACACGTCCAAGTTTGACCAATTATGGCACAATGCCTAATTTTAATCTTACGTTGGAGACTTCGTCTTGAATTAATCTATTACTTCAGCAAGATTTCCAATAACCCGAGAAAGTAAATGCGGCTCCTTTAACCTTCTGGGAATATAAACTACTCTGAGCTTACGAAAAAAACAATGCTTATTGAAATAGCTATAGATCCAATGTTTCCAACAGATGTCCAGCATTTCAAATAAGTGGAAGGGGAACCTCGTATAAGGTGTGGTCCCCTTGACAAATAGCATTCCTGAGTCTAACCACGCCGATGAAGTCATCTTGGATTTTGTTTAATGATTTATCATGCCCAGAAGCTCGGAAAGAGAAATGAT
>NW_004797419.1:593146-594562 GCF_000002075.1 Aplysia californica
GAGGAGAGAGAGAGAGAGAGAGAGAGAGAGAGAGAGAGAGAGAGATATGAGCCACACAACCTTCCCTAATAAATAAAGTTCCGGATACGCACATTTGCTCCCTGTTGTCCATCATTGGTTTGCCGTAAAAAAAAGTGTGCGTTTACCTCGTTCAACGCAAGGTGTGATCAATATTATGCGATTTGCCGGGGCATGATCAGCCGTTATAATATTGTTTGGTTGTGGGACCATGTCGTGCTGGCCTATCGTTCTAGCTAGGGTTTTGAGAAAAGGAAAAAAACAACAAATGACGAGGTATAACGATTTCTTCTCTTCCTTTGGAACTGCGGGCTGTCTTCGTTGACAGTGTTTTATCTCTAATCATGTTCTCAATGTTTTACTGCTTGTTCTATTTAGGCTGGTATTGCTGTTCTTTGTTGCTGTTTGTTGCCGTTGTTTGTTTCTGTCTGTTGCCACTGTAGCAAAGTGTTGATGGTAAAATGGCTGTCGTCGTCACTGGTATTTCTATTGCTGTTTTTGTTTTGTTGCTCTTCATACGTATCGTGGCTCAAATCCAGTTTCTGTTTCTGATACCAGCGTTTTTGTCGCGGTAGTGTATTCTTTCATGGTGTTTCTGATAGCATTGTCATTAACTTTACTTTTCCTCTTTAGATCATATCTAGACCGAAGAATTAGATCTAGTTCTTGCATAGTTTGTTTTGAATGTACACTCGTCGCTTACCTTGTTTAATAAGACAGCTTTTGAGTATGAATGCCTGTTTATGTGTGAAACTTGGCTTAAAAAACAACATTTGCGAATACACAAGCAAACGCAATATTCAAATAAGGCTGCTGATTTGACTGAATTTTGGCGTTTGATTGAAGGGTACCATGGGTAAGTCCTACGTCTTTCCTTTTCTCCTTTCGTTATTGTATGCTCAATCCCTGCACTAATAATTTTATTATGTCGAGGTGCTTCTCTTTGATAATAATTAATACAGACTGTTCTTGTGTGGGTCGGGTGTTTTCTTGAGAATCCAGACGCCCTCTTTCTCTGTCGTTCTAGATTATTAATGTTTCTTTTTATGCGTGCACTCCTCTTTTGCTCGTGAGTATATTATAAAGATTGATTCAAGAACTCGCTCTAGTTAATCAGTCCGTGTTGCCATGCCCAGTGAATAGATAATTTCCTCTTTCGTTTTGAATTATTACATTACGATCCTAAAATAACAAAACAACAGGTAGTAATATAATGTGAAGCGAAAATAAAGGTAATTATACGAAGCCTTACGATAATTTGCGTCCTTGATTCCTCTTGTAAATACAATTATTCGAGCCTGGTACTCGTCAGGAAGTGACATTAATTGTTGGATAACGTTGTTGGTCCCAGAGAATATGTGCCCACTTCCCCTCTCTCTCTCTCTCTCTCTCTCTCTC
>NW_004797419.1:595112-596617 GCF_000002075.1 Aplysia californica
TCTTTCGCTCTCTCTCTCTCTCTGTCTCTTCTTTCTCTCTATCTCTCTCTCTTTCTCTCTCTCTCTCTCCTGGTTTTGCCCTGCACATTGGGTCGATCTGTATTTTATCTCTTGATATTGATTTCTTGCTTCTATTTGTCAGGACTGGTTGTTTCGGGTCGTTTCACCCTGTCTGTCTGCCTGTTGTCGCCTACCCTGCATACCTATGTGTCTGTCCCTTTTTTGCAGCTTCCCTTCCCGTCTCTCTTTTTTTCTTATCTATCTATCTATCTATCTATCTATCTATCTATCTATCTATCTATCTATCTATCTATCTATCTATCTATCTATCTATCTACCTATCTATCTATCTATCTATCTATCTATCTATGTCTTTCTTTCCTTATTTTCTCTTCTCTCTCTCTCAAATACACACACACACACACAAACACACACACACACATACACAAATACAGACTCAAACTCTCTCTCTCTCTCTCTCTTTCTTTCTCTCTCTCTATCTCTTTCTTTCTTTCTCTCTCTCTCTCTCTCACACACACACACACACACACACACACACACACATACACACACACACACACACACACACACACACACACACACACACACACACACACATAGACACACAAGAGGATAAACCATATTAGGAAAATTGTTCATTTTTGGGGGCTTACATTTATTTATCTGTTCTAAACGTCATCAGGCAAAATTCGGCTCACTTTCTGCCTTTTGAGAAAAAAAACCCAGCAACCGAGCTCTTGACGCTGAAAGTAGTCGCAACATGCATTACAAAGTTCTATCTGACATTTTTGGCCGTTTTGAGTAACTAAGACCATGAGATCAGAAATTAAATGTTCTATCTGGTCTAACAAAATGGTAATATTATTTGGAGTCGTTATGAAGACATTCAAAGAATTGATTTTTAAAAGTTTCACATGATGTGAAACTCAAAATCTTTGACGTCAAAATTCTTAAAACTAGACACAAAGCAGATAGAACTTATAATTCTGGAGTTGCGAAGTTGCTGTAGCTTCAGGTTGTATATTTTTCATCTCCTAGACAACATGATATGCTTAATTTCTGGGTTTAGAATTTTTTTTGTTTTTGCTTAAATGTGCTGAAACGTTCGAAACCTTGTTGACCTAGCCCGTACACGCTCAACCGGGGCCTCCGCTGTCAGCTGGGCTACATTGCTCTACCCCAGAATTACAAGGTACTATCTGCTCAGTGCCTAGTTTGAGAAATTTTGAGTTTCAAAACACGTCAAGTTTTTCCGGATTTAAGTCTTTGGATATCTTGATAACGACTCCGAATGATCTAACTATTTCGATAGAGCAGATAGAACTTTTTGTTTCTGACCCATGGTCTTAGTAACTCAAAACGGTCAAAAATGTCAGATAGAACTTTGTAACTCTGAGGGACCGTGTGTCACCAACATGTTAATCGCGAAACACCTTTTAACTTGCTTTCAGAAGGGGAAAAGAGGAAGTGGGGGGGGGGGGGGG
>NW_004797419.1:596717-600995 GCF_000002075.1 Aplysia californica
GGGGGGGGGGGGGGGGGGCTAAATGTACTTTTACCCAATAGTTTTATCAAAATTCTATTTTTGTCTTTCCGTTTTCTTTTGCCTAATGCTGATTTCAGCAGTACTTTGCAGTGATGTAACAAAAATAACATAGTATATCTCATGATTTATGTTTTTCTTTTCTTTTTTCGTGTGTTACAGGGGAGATCTTTGTCAGCTCTATGATCCTAGCTTCCAGCACTTCTTCTGCAGTAGGGATCCAAGGAGGGAAAACTGCAAAGGTATGTCACATCTGTTCAGTGTGGTTTAAAACTTTTTTTTTTTGGGGGGGGGGGCGGTGTCTTGGGTCATTTTTTAATGTATGTCTTTTTTATTTGTTTTGGTTTGCTCTTGTTTTGTTGCTGGGTTTTTGGTTGTTGTTTTTTGTTGGTGTGGTTATTTTGTTTTGTTTTTTCGCAGGGTGGGGGGTGGGGGTGAAAAAATGTTTAATTGGATGTTGGCGAGGAGAAGAAAAAGAGTTGTATCTATTTCTCCTTCATTCTGTAATATGAAATGGTGCATTATATATGTAGACCAATTTCAGCGACAAAGTAAGCTCCGTACGTGTAAAAAACTGTTATAAGCCCAACGGACGATAAATTTTCCGGACGCACCGTTAACTCAGCTAGTATCATACTTGTTTACGGAGCTGATTGCCCTCGGTTAAAAAAGAATGAGCCCAAAAAATATTTAACAGTTTGCTTAGAATTTGACACTGATCGCCAAACAAACTTTTTGGGTAAACTAGGCATATATGATGCTTTCTGTGCTAGAAGATCTGGGAGTTCTTATCTATTTTTAAAAAACCCAAAAAACCATGAGATCACCGAGCTGAGAAAAAAAAACACAACCAAAAATAAGGCAGTGAAAAGTGAACTTTTCGAAGGCCAGTCTTGGACGTGACTTGCCTCTATAGTTTGTCCACAGAGTGATTTCCCTTTGTTGTCTTCTGAGCTGAGGCAACGGGCACGCAATGAAAATTTCCACTCGTCGGACGGCTGCGAGCATGCAAATGAGGCAATTTTCGCCCGTTCGCCCCTCTTCACCACTTAGTGACGTCACACTTCGCAACCGTGCGACGAGTGGAAATTTTCCCTGCGCTCGCCGGGCCTTACGTTCAGGACCAGAGGCTGTTTGCCGAGTTGAGCGTACTTAGCTCTGGCGCACGATACCTCTCGCTTCTCCTGTGTCCACTCCATATGTAATCAGGCGAAGAGAGGTTGTCTGAGATACCGGACACAGAGCGAAAATGGGAAAATGTTCTTTGGAAGAGAAAAGAAAACAGCAAGAAGAAGAAAAGATGAAACAAAGTATAACACACGAAGGAAATGAAACTTGAGAGTGCTGGAGGACATTGAGCCTTGGTTTGAGTGGGAAATAAACAACCTCCATGGGGAAGACGAATTTGAGTGTAGATCTTTGTTAAAATAAAATAAACGTAGGTGTTTTTAACGCCCCCAAAGACACAATTTAGATCATTTAGGAGGTTGGCTTCAACCCGCCAGTAATGCCAACCCGGCATGAGAGGAATGGAACGTCCTGACAGAAAGACCAAGACACTCGATAGAAATAAAAAAAATTCCCCACACGAGAATCAAACTCAAGTCTGCTGCACGTGACGACAAAGAGCCTAAAGACGCCGGTCTTGGGGGAAGCCAAAATAGAACACAAAGTGTGTGCGAAGAAATCGCCCCGCCCCCGCCCCATGTTTTCTTCTTAGGCCAAAGAGGTTGTCATGTCATGTGGCGTCCGAGTACGGCAGGGGGGGGGGGGGGTGTAGTTTAATTACATGTACTTGCAGACGAGACAACGAACTGTTTATATTCCACAACCCGTTCCAGGTAGCTTCGAGGCTGTCAAATGTATGAAAATTCGGAAACAATTGGGACGATTTCCTAGTTGATTATGAAGTCACCGTCGAGTATTTATGATTTTCTGTCAAAATGTAATATCATATGCCGTTTGTTTTGAAAATGAAACTACAGTAATGTTTTCCTATAAAATGCTATGTTTCATACCCCCCTCCCCCATGAACACATGTGATGAATCTTGACGGTTTAGGCCACTTGCTTTCATAATTTGAGTTTTTGGTCTGATGAGAAAACAATTAATGTTTCCTTTCGTTTGACACCAAGCTCAAAGGAATACGCCATACGTCGTGTTTTACTATCGTATCCATACGACGTCGGGAACTCTGTGCCACCACTTTGCAAAGAGGAAATTTACTCGTTAATCTGATCCCTACGCTTTGCATAGCAGTCTGTCAAAATGATTTTTTGAGAAAAAGAAAGTTTCAAAAATATCTTCGTAATATAAGTATTCTAAAATGTAAAGAATACAACCCCGGTGTACAAAATGACCGCAGGGCGTACGGATAGGGTTTTAAAAATGAACGACAGATCAGTATAGGAAGGCTGCACTTGTGCCCAAGACAAAATACTGAGATATTCGCAATCAAAGATTGGACTATTACCTCAAAGCAACAGACGTATTTTCTGAATTTGCTGAAAACACATTTAAGAGCATACTTTCAAGATTTGTAGAAATTGATTCTCGGACAGTAGTAAAGAGACTTTTAAAAAGCCTCCCAATGTGCCATTTCTAGATACAATAAGTGTTTTTGGCAATTTCTACCGTTAAGCCTGGTGTACCCTGTGGACTGAACCGTCGGAACGAAAACTTTATAACGGGAAGCAAAACGAAGCGATTCCAACACATTTGCTGCGCCATCCCGGGCTCTAGAGCCATCTGAAAGCCAGTAAATGTTGAGAAGCACATCATTACCTAAGAATTACAAAGCTCTATTCGACATTTTGGCCTTTTTAAATTACTAAAACCATTAGGTCAAAAGACCAATGGTTGACCCTTCTCTATCAAAATCGTAAAAATATTCAGTCTTATCAAGATATTCAAAGAATAGCTTTCGAAAAAGCTTGAAATGTGAAACTGAAAAATAATTCGACATCAAATTTCATTAACCTTGGCATTGAGCAGATAGAAGTTTGTTATTCTGAGGTAGCGAAATGTTGGAAGTGTTCTCTAAGCGTGGTGGGCAGTCAGACAAGGAAGTTCAACTTTTTGTTTACCACCGGCATTTTACACACTTTTTTCTCATTTACCCACCTGATAATAGCTACTCGTCTTAAAATCAGTGTACTACTTTGGTCAGTATGTTAGTGTTTGAGTATCTGAATAATGGCGACTTGCACTGAATGCTTCTCACAAGCGTCTATATTTGAATTACTAGGCAATTTGCCGTCGCACGTAGAAGACCTGAGTTTAATTCCCGTGTGGGAACAATTTTTACCCAATATCTCGGCTTTTCTTCTGGGACGTTGTTGCCCTCTAAATCTAGGTCGACCCTGACCTGGGGAGTCAAAACTCGCGTACTGAATGATCTCAGCTGTTGAAGGTGTTAAAACTCCTTCAAAGACAATCAATGAGTGCTTTTCAGAAAGCTGAAAATGTTTCGGAACGTTCGTGGGTCTGTCAGGGTAGTAATGGATTGAAAAGTGCAAATACATTACTTTATATTAGGGTTATTTCGAAAACATAAATAATACCGATATCCCAGAAGTAAGAGTAGAGGAGAACAAAAGGGGAAGGAAAAAAGAAGATAATAAAAGAGAGACGACTCATGAAAGCAAACATTTCATAATAAAAACATATTATGTAGACTACATGAGAAACAACAAGGAATGATAAATTTTCCTACCAAGTGAAAATAATGGATCCAGAGACTTCCTAATTCGTATAAGTTTTTTTGCTCTACTCTTTAAATATCTATTCAGTGGGTTTTTAAAAACAGATTTGTATCTTTTTCTTATGTCATCATTGTTTTGCACTTATTTAGAGAATGGAAAGAAAAAGGTCTATGGTTTTTTTAATATGACCAGATTTTCAAAAATTCCCTTTAATCTTCCTTTTTGATCACGCAAGCTATTTCCCCTTTGGAGCTGTTGAACCTCCTACTCCTATTTTTTTATTTTTGACATGCCCCAATCACACCCCTCATCCCAACCTATTAGTAAATGGTCACCAAAATACGGCCCTCCGTCCGTCAGGCCCGCCCCCGAATACACCTCGGAAGACCTATTTGTTGTGTATTCACGACTTACTTATTTATGTACTTACGTGCTTACGAACTTTCGTACTTACTTACATAATTACGTACCTACTTACATATTTACGTACTTACTTACTTACTTGTGTGCTTACGAACCTACGTTTCTATGGACTTACTTACATGTACTTACGAGG
>NW_004797419.1:601095-604218 GCF_000002075.1 Aplysia californica
CGGGGGGGGGGGGGGGGGGAAAGGTTTCACATAAATCTTTGGCTAGGTAAGAAGGAATCATTGTAGAATAATGAAATTTTGCCAGCCTTTGGATAATTTCTTTGGAACACACCATGCAAATTTTCATAATTAGGCAGTAGTCAGCGTGTTCAATGAAACCATGCACAAATGTGAGGCAGCATGGTGGAATCAGGCTCTCGTCAAAATAATCAAAGTGAAGAAACTGGCATTTTTCCGCAGATTTGAGAAATTGTTTCGAATTTTTGGGTTTTAGCTCAACACCTTGCATGCCCATTAAAGAACTCTTTTCTGTGTGGATTTGACTGGAAAACGTGGATTGAAGGCACGAAAATTGTAAATTTTCAGTTACCACGGACTCTTAAGTTAAGGAAATAACTAATTTTTGGCAGCCTTTTTCTCACTAATTTTACCTCTGAAACCAGGTGACCCCAACCTCCTTCATTTGCAAATATCTCGACTTGTATTCAAGATAAATGGATATGTTTTTTCATCCAAATAAAGACAAGTAAACAAGCTTTAAGATTATACCAATAAGTCTACATGCCCAAAAAGTGACGAGAGCCTGATTCCACCACGTCGTGCCACAAATGTTAATTGCTTTTCTTTGCTGAAGCTGTACCGTGGAGCTTGTTCAATATCCCTCAGTCTTCCGCACACGAGGATTCCACAGATGTTTATTGTCTTCATTTTCTGTGTTTTTCGTACGTGTGTTGCTAAAATAAATGTATTGGTTGATTGCATTTATTCTTTTATGTTTTATATGTACCGTAATGAACAGAAAACAGTTATCCACCCACTCTTGATATTCTCTCACTTCATCTGACTCACTTTGAAAAAAAGTTCCGTGAGTCCTCCATTTGGGGAATAGAATCAAACACTGCCGCGTACACACACACACACACACACACACACACACACACATACACACATACACACACATACACACACATTCACTCACTCACTCACTCACTTACTCACTCACTCACTCACTCACACATACACACAAACACACACACACACACACACACACACACACACACACACACACACACACACAGACACAAACACAGAAAAAACACAACGATAAGTCAATGCAACAACCTTACAAGAAAAAGTTTTCGACAGTTTTGCTTCGATTTATAGTTATATTCTTGTTGAATAATAGTACTCTGACAAACACCTGACAGTGATGTCCAAAGATCAGGCACCTATTTAGCTCTTTGCCAAATCGGCGCCCTGTTACCAGGAAGTGTTGTCAAAATAAAAAGAGGACTAAGGACCTTACATGGATCCGACTGTAAAACTCTTTGGAGCAAATATTTACTTTACCCCTCAATACAGAACGTACTTGACCTACTGCGCCCAATTATGGTCTCCACCTTCAGAATGACAAAAGTGACATTATACGCCAAAGAGGAATTTAAACTGACTTTAAAAACTCAAAAGAGCCAGGATACAAGGCCAGGAGCAAACCACGCAAAAGTTGGCTGGGTGGCGAGAAAGAGATCCTCCAAAAGAATAACATAATATAAACAAAAGAAGCCACCCTCCTATGCCTTGGCTGAAAATAGAGCACCTCCCCTCGTCAAATAACGAAGCAAGGGGAAGGATAAAGTAAAGTAAAGTAAAGTAAGAATGGGGGCTGAAGTAGACCGTTATTGTGTGATGGTTGTATTCCTCACAAACAACGTCACGGTAGCCACAATAATACATTTACGCCAGAGAAGCAATCGCATAAATGGAGGCAGAGAAATAAAGTCCAGTTCTTTTATGAAGCCACCGGAGAACTCCTTTCATGAAGCCATGAAACGTACATGTCTAAAGAGAGCCAGACTTGTCTTGCCACTCTAGAAGAGAGTCTTCTCTGAAAGAGCCTTTTCAGTAATCTTTAAGCCCAGCTGCATTCGCTCAAAGACGTCTTATTTGGAAAGCCGTTGAACGGAAGAAGAATAAACGGGAAATGGAATGAGTAAGAAGAAGGAAGAGATAAGGGGTGAGGATTGGGGCGGGGGGGGGAGGAGGATGAAATGGGAGGGGGGGATAAAACAGGGGGTGGATGCCACTCCCACAGTGTAGTTTAATCTTGTCTGATTTCAGCGCTGAGACACCGGAAGATCGGGAGCTGGCGAAGACAGAAAGCTAAAGGATGAGTAGTGATGACGCTCTGGATCGGAGAGAGACTAATGGCTTAGACACAAGGGTAAATAACGGTCCCTTGGGGGATTTGCTGAGATTGAAATCCAGCTGCGTTGCCACCGGTTTGGTGACTGTGAGCTGGGAGCCAAGAACTTGTCCAGCTTTACTGTAAAGAATTTATAAGTAATGAAGGCCACCATTTTCTATAATGTATTGCGTTTATCGTCCTACGTATACCCCCCCCCCCTATCCAAACATGCACACCGATACACACACACACACACACACACACACACACACACACACACACACACACACACACACACACACACACATACACACACACATACACACATTTTCCACCTGAACCTACACTCCCCCACCAAAAAAAAAAAAGAATCTATTAAAGAGAGTATGGGGACCTGGAGGTAACAAATAGGAAAAGGCTTTTTCCATACACTTTATGTCCTCTGGAGGTAGTTTCTACAGTCACAGTAACAGTTCATTTTGTTCCAATAATTGTGTGTGTGGTGTGTACCCTTACTTCAACACTGCGTAGATAGTGAGATCTATACCTTCTCTTTCTTCTTCATCTTCTTCTTCTTCTTCTTCTTCTTCTTCTTCTTCTTCTTCTTCTTCTTCTTCTTCTTCTTCTTCTTCTTCTTCTTCTTCTTCTTCTTCTTCTTCTTCTTCTTCTTCTTCTTCTTCTTCTTCTTCTTCTTCTTCTTCTTCTTCTTCTTCTTCTTCTTTTTCTTCTTCTTCTTCTTCTTCTTCTTCTTCTTCTTCTTCTTCTTCTTCTTCTTCTTCTTCTTCTTCTTCTTCTTCTTCTTCTTCTTCTTCTTCTTCTTCTTCTTCTTCTTCTTCTTCTTCTTCTTCTTCCTGTTAGTATTATTATTATTATTATTATTATTATTATTATTATTATTAGTATCAGTATTAGTATTAGTATTAGTATTAGTATTAGTA
>NW_004797419.1:605649-607127 GCF_000002075.1 Aplysia californica
CACACACACACACACACACACATACACAAACACACACTCACACTCACACACACGTGCACGCACACACATGCTAACATGTACAGACACACGCATAAGGGCACTCGTTCGTACTCACGCAAATACGCGACAGATTTTTATATACATTATATATATTATTATTATATATTTACATGCCTAACCTTAAAACCGGTTTACTTGCTTTGCTTTTTGATGAAACAAATTATATCCAGCTACCGAGACATTTGTGATTGACGGAGGAAGGAGTCGCTCTGAAGTAATGGTAGCATTAGCGAGAAAATTGTTGCCAAAGTTTGGTGACTTCAGAAGATTAAGTGTCCTTGGAAACTGCAAATATACTTCTGTTGTGCTTTTGATCAACGTGTTTCAGCAAACAAAAACAACAACAAAAATACAATCAGAAATGTGTTATTAATGAATGGAGAAAAAAGTGCGGAGCCAAAAAAAAAAATCAATAAAAACTGCCAAATATGCTGAAAAATCTTGGTCTCTTCGATTTCATTTTGACAAGAGCTCAATTTTAACAAGATACCACACCTATTGGCACCCAATAAACAACAAGTATCCACTCAGAATATAACCATGACCGAAACGTACAGCTACTTGGCTATCATCTTTGATCTGTTTAGTATCATCCTGAAGATGGAAAATACTCTCTAAATGTATTGCGGTTGTTCTTGGTTGTTTTGTTTGGTTTTTTTTTTTTTAATAAAGCGTTGTCATTTTGATTTCAGATTCCCTGTCAAAAAATCTAATAAACAGAGCGATTTACACTTTTATGTTCAACAGTTATTTATTTTCTACGTTTCTTTCACTTAATCAATAATATTTCAGGTTTCCCCGTGTCCCTCCGGCTTTCATTAATTGTAATTTTGATTAAGTTTTTTTTAAGAGGGAAGGGGAATGAAAGAGAGTTATGGCAGTCTAGACGTAACTGAAATGGGAAATATCCTCTTCATTTTCTTTGACCGAAATACACAAAGAAAAAAAAAGGAATAATAAGCAAATAAACGGATATACGTTTTGCTTAATACATTGATATAGCAGACAATCAGAACAAATTATACTTGTCTATTAAAATAATTAATGGTTCATATTCTAATGGATGCCAAGCTTAGTGAATTCTAGGTTTGTCAGTTGGATTGGGTAAAAAACTCCATTATTTGAGGTTTGCAATACTATTAAGGTAATACGTAATGGTATGTTCCAGGTGGGGTAATGAACAAAGAGCTCGGTGCTCAGGGGTTATCGGAGTCAGAGGCATAATGGTTTCCTTTTCAAACTGTTTTGCTAGGAATGTATTTCAATAAAAGCAACCCTGAAATGAAGTAGGATTAGTAAAACACACATGAGTATCAACCAGCCACCTGGGATAGAAGAAGAAAAAGAAGAAGAAGAAGAAGAAGAAAGAAGAAGAAGAAGAAGAAGAAGAAGAAGAAGAAGAAGAAGAAGAAGAAGAA
>NW_004797419.1:609186-615549 GCF_000002075.1 Aplysia californica
GAGAGAGAGAGAAAGAGAGAGAGAGAGAGAAATAGAGAGAGACAGGAAGAACAGTTGGGTTTTTGGTGTCGATAAAAGGAGGAAACAGAATATAGGTTATTGTCACAATCTAACGTATCTTAAATGGCAAAGTATATAGATATATAAAATATATACCCCTCGCCTCCTTTACCCCCTTCTCTAGGCTCCTGACTCTTTCTGCAGCCTTTCCACTGCTTCTCCTTGGCTCCTTCTTACTGCTGTCTTTCAGCCACACCCCTTATCTTCTGGTAGGAAAGATCTACACCTAGCCTCCTCGGACAAGGGTGAAAAAATTCGGAGGTCCCGTGTACAAGTTGTACACGGTAAAGATCCCTTGGTGATCCAAAATTGAAAAGAGTGGGCTTCGGCCGCCACCTGGGCAAAAATTCAAAATTTCCTACCAACTGAAAATGTTAGATGTGTCCCGCACGCTCATATGATCTAATGCAGTTGCAAGCGCGGTAAAATACTTACCAAAAAAGGAACATATATATATACACACCCCTTCTAATGTGACCATGTTTAGAGTCGTAAGGTACGCATACTGAATATTATTTCCGGTTACAGAATGAATATTGTGTATGAAATAATTCCAAATAAGTTCACTATTACTCACTTAAGTCTCCTTTACAGAATAAAGATATAAAAAGATGCAATCAATGGTTGTGACACAAAAATGAAAGTCATGTGATCGGATCATACGCTGAGAGACGAAAGAAGGGCTCACAACACGGAACGCCAGCCTGACAATATTGACAAGCTCATGCACGTGATCTAGCACGTTTCTTTCATAACCAGGAGCTAAGCCCTCACCTCAGGTGTTCTGTCTGTCTGTCTGTCTGTCTCTCTGTCTGTCTGTCTGTCTGTATGTATGTATGTACGTATGTATGTATGTATGTATGTATGTATGTATGTATGTATGTATGTATGTATGTATGTCATTCTGTCCGTATGTCTGTCTGTCTGTCTGTCTGTCTGTTTGTCTCTTAATTTAACTCTTGTCAAAGTATTCCATAGCGTATGTTGTATGTGTATCTACGACAGAAGTAGTAGAATTGGTTTATTATTTCGTTTTCCCTCTCCAAGAACACAGACTCACACAGACACACACTCACACACACACACACACACACACACACACACACACACACACACACACACACACACACACACACACACACACACACACACACACACACACACACACTGCCCTTCCTTCTTCTGTCTGTCTGTCTGTCTGTCTGTCTGTCTGTCTGTCAGTATGTCTGTCTGTCTGTCTGTCTGTCTGTCTGTCTGTCTGTCTGTCTGTCTGTCTGTCTGTCTGTCTGTCTGTCTGTCTCTCTCTCTCTCTCTCTCTCTCTCTCTCTCTCTCTCTCTCTCTCTCTCTCATTCTATCTCTCTCTGTCAATCTATGTATGTATGTATGTATGTACGTGCGTATGTATGTATGTATGTATGTATGTATGTATGTATGTATGTATGTATGTATGTATGTATGTATGTATGTATGTATGTATGTATGTATGTATGTATGTATGTATGTATGTATCTATTGATCTATCTATCTATCTATCTATCTATCTATCGATCGATCTATCTATCTATCTATCTATCTATCTATCTATCTATCTATCTATCTATCTATCTATCTATTTGTCTGTCCTCCCCCCCCCCCCTCCCACACACACAGATACACACACATACACACCTACTCACAGAATTAAATGTTATGTACACTACAAACCTTTTCGCTAAATGACCTCGTCGCTTACTAAATGACTGAACCATTCAAGCGAGTCAGAAGTTTACAAATAAATAGTTAACAAGGTACTTGCAACTATCCTATTACCAAAGTTCCGTTCTGCGCTGTGACGCCGTATGGCTGTTTATTTTCCAAACAGAAGATGTTAGTTCGATTTACGCGTGTAAACTTATTTCATAAGGTGTCACTCTCTGTCAACTAGAGTATAAAATGTATCCCTAAAACAGTTTTGCCCAAAAACGGGCTAAGTTGAAGCAGCCTGCCTCATAACTCAAAATGAAAGCCATAAATCAAATGTGACAAAAGAAATAATCACGAACGGGATCGCTTATTATAAACTAAGCTATCTAAAGAGATTATAACAACGTATTGACCAACTGTTTCCCACTGGCTGACTTATTAATGACCACCCAGTACGTTAAATTACTTAAAATCAAGTACATGACGTACTGACGTAACAATCATTACTGATTTTTGAATTGTGAATTTTATTAAACCTTCCCACCGACATAATTTGGAGTTGTATCGACCGATCACATAATTGGGAGAGAAGTTTGTAAAAGCAAGCGTAACGTACACGTACATTTGTAACTAAGTTGCTTACGGCAAATAGTGACTCATTCTTGAATTGGATTTTCAAATTACAGGAAAAGAAAAGAAAAAAGCAAACTAAGATGGCATGAGCACAATGTCAATGTGTCTTAATGTGCAGTGCTTTAGAGTCCTTTAGAAGTTGGAATTTTCTTACGTTGATATATTATGACTCCCATCGACTACAACCCCCCCCCCCCTCCCCTTTAAAAAGGAGAACAAAATCAACAACAAAACAGTATCCACAACACGCTGCAAAGGCTCACACCGTGCACATCAAGCGGCCATCCTTTATTTCCATTCAACTTAAGGATAATTTGACTATTCGTCTCTCTGCCATCAAATATTACTAATTAATTCCAACAGGCAATATTGGTACAAAAAGTTACGGACGAGTGAAGGAAAAGCATCAAATCAACTGTCAAGTGGAAAGGGATTAGAGATTTAGAAGAGAAACCTCGTCAAGTTCACGATTTAGCAGTCATTTGATTACTCAATATATTAATAAAAAAGCAATCAATTAACCAGGCAGGTAGTAGTTCAGGAAAAATAATTACACTCGTTAAATAAGTTCACTTACATTAGGCCACATTAGCGTAAGAAAGGACATTTCCAAGTAGTCCTGTTAACCTTTATGACCCCTCATTTCAAAGCTGCAATCGAACTTAAATGCGCTAGTAATGATATGGACCCTTTTTATTTGGTAGCCTTCACAAAAATAATGACGAAGACCGCTTGGTCGGGCAAGTATAAAATCGTGGCATCATCATTCTCATTCCACCATGGTCCCTTTATTTCTCACAGTAAAAAAACAACAACATTAATAGCAGTTCGTTTTACCCAGAGTTGGTCAGGGCCAATCAAACAATGCCAAACTAACATTATCGAGCACAAACCCCGGAAGTTTTTCAAACCGACCTATTTGTGTTAGTAAACCATACATGAAACAAAAACATAAGAGCTTTTAATTTGCCTTGCAATTATAATATTACTTATTTAACACCTAGCCATTTCCGGTTTCCTAGTGGGCTTAAAGCAGCTTCAGGATCCAGGATAACCTCTACTTCGAAACACGGCCAGGCACCAACATTGTTCTTTTCAAAAATAAGTTGGGTTTTCTTTAGAAAAGAAGAAAATGTTAATAAATATAGTAATTGGTAACTGTTGGTTTACTTAAAAAAGAATCGGAACTTTTACTCTTTTGCACTAACCGGGGGAAATCGGTTCCGGAATCGATTCTTCGCCCAGCTCTATATTTATTCTAATTTCCCTCGGTTTTTACTAGTGTCAGTGGTTTGGCGGCTAGGTGCCGTCGCACCCAGAAAATCGATTCCTGCGAGGGGAAAATTTCTACAAGAACGAGGTCTGTCCCAGATGTAAGTTTCCTTTTTGTGTTAAATTAACATTTTTTTAAAATTTACCATTATGGAATTTTGTACATACCCATAGAAACAGGTTTTCTATTGAAAATGTCAACAGTTCATCTCAATGCACTTTTTCAACCGATGTAGCCAGCGGTCAAGCGCAGTGACCATGTCCGCTTCAGCTAAGGTCCTTAAACCAGCGTCTGGTATTCAGATCGCTGTCCCTATGAGTCCTGTAGATTTCTACAAAATTGCAGGTCTATAAAACAAAAAAAATGTGACTTTTACAGCCCCTGACTGGCATCGTCGAAACTCACATCCAGAATGATCTACGTTATATCTGTGGAGGGTTGATTCACTTGTATTTTTTAAAGTTCCAAACCGCTGCTTTTGCCACTGTCTGAAATTTGGTGAGTTTACAAAAAGTCGACAGTCTGAATAAGACATGGCATAATACACAGGTCAATCAATTTTGTAGCTCTTAGGGGACGCTTAATTATTCCCTCAAATTGTACTATTTCAGAGTCGCCACCAACTGTAATACGTCATTATCCCCTCTCCTTGTGAGCTGGTTTTATTTTCATATGAGCTGCTCGTTCTCTTATACCCCCCCCCCCCCCACACGCCGACAACAAAACTGGTCAAAACCCTTTCAAAGTCAAGGTTTCTACATCTTGTTCCAAGTATGTCCACCTTGCTGTATATTCTGGTAGTGTAGAAGCTCCTTTGTCTCCCAAAATTGACGTGTGTGTGTTTCTGTAAATTTTTAGAAATAGTTCTCTAAGAGTTGGGAAGTTGGCCCTCCGCGAACTGGCTCTTTTTGGGATACCAGACATAATACGCACCTTTAGTCGTCTCTTTAGACACGCAATATCACGCATGTGTTATTCTTTGCTCCCCCTTAGGAGAACCATGCCCCCCCCCCTCTCCCAAACCTACAGGAGTGTGAATAAGGTCGTTGTAGTGTGTCACTGCCGTAGGCTCGATTCTTCTCTACTTGGCGAAACCTGTTTGTTGTTGGCCCCAGAGCTGAATTCACCACATATTATTAATTCTTTTCTTCTCTTCCCCTCCGTGCCATGCCAACTCCCTTGTATAAGACCGGCCATATCCATGAAATACGGATCCGACCACGCTTCGTCATGGTGGGTCAGACGTGAATAGGTCAATAAATGACCACTGGAAGCGCTTTTGGGAGCGCCAGGAGGATCCTCGCCCCGATTAATTGGCCGTATTCAGGAGTGGGCGGCCAAAATAGCCTCATATTTTCTAGCCACTGGGGAAATCTGCCAAGCGACGTTCGATTCAAGTTCTTGAATTAAGGCTGTATGTGGCCTTAATTGGCGAATCTAAATTGGGATTGCCAAGAAAATCTGGGTTATGGGAAGCGAACAGTTTTTGGCACTTGCGAAAGTACGTTACTTTTCTATAACAGTGGGGGTCTTGACCATGCGTGCTTCTATAAGTGCCATGAAGGACTATTGTGTCTTCACGTTTATCAGAAACTGGCTTTAGGGTAATGTCTTTGACAACTGAATTTAGAGATGTAACAGCCATCTCCAAAAACATGACGTGTGTTTTGTAATTTTTCCTCTTTTTTGTTGATGTTTTTTGTGCAGGTTCGGATTGTTTTGCAACAGCACTTGAGTAAATACACGCAACATGCCACTTTTTGACCCAAAATGATTTTTGTGATAATGTTAGACATTTTTTCTTCGTCGTGGGGGTCATTGGCGAATCTATATCAAGATCGTCAAGAAATCTGGGTTATGGGAAGCACACAGTTCTGACACTTGCGAAAGTACATGTCGTTTACTCCTATAGCGATGGGGACCTTGATTTCACGAGTGCATCCCTCTAGGTCCCGCAAAGAATACTACCTGCATATTGCTTCTACACTTTTTGATAAAAAATTACCGGGGTTGGATAATTGTTAATTTAGACGAGAGATGTTAGCTCTACAATACATTAAGAAATAATAATGTCGTTGCATAAATCCATCATAATGTGTTATGCTGTTGTCATTTCTACACTTTTTTTCTTGTTGATTTTTTCATTAAACAGGTTCAGATTCATAATCTCTCACATTTTATTTAATTATGACTAGCCGTTTTGATTTAAACTAGAACGGATCCTCTCCTGCAACGATGCAACGGTACTGGTTTATATTGTCCCGTATTGGGGAGTATACAAGAACGTTACGCTAACCACATATTTATGTTGGACCGTGCTGCTACAACTCATGAAACCACAGGCATTTTTTGACATACGGATATTTCGAGATGACTGCGAACAACTGGGTACGAGCTTTTGGCGGGCTCTGTCCTGAATGTCCTTACAAAATTAAATGCTAGAAGTCATAATCATATTCATAAAAAGAAGAGGAAAAAACAAGCATAATATTCCCAGACAACAGAAATAGCTTTGTAAAGTAGTGTTTACTCTATTGTCTTTTAATCAATTTCTTACTCTAAACTTTGTAATGGCGTCGTTTTCATGGTAGCCAGAAGCTAATTCAGCTCAATAAACATCAGTCGCCAGTCGCAGATCGAACAAGATTTTACTAAAGAAAAGGAAACTATATTAAGGCGCCCACCCACTCCCCTTTCCAAAATCTACATCACC
>NW_004797419.1:615832-620840 GCF_000002075.1 Aplysia californica
GAGAGAGAGAGAGAGAGAGAGAGAGAGAGAGAGAGAGAAAGGGAGAGAGAGAGTTCCTGCAATGTATCTTATTAAGATACAAAAGACGAATAGTCCTTATAAAATCAATGTAACGTTTATTTACAACCCAGGAAAACAGCATAATTTTGATATGATTTATACACGCCGTATCACTTAACAATTCATTTCTGGGGTTTACAGAAAATTTCAAGCAGAACAATTACTTTTACTTTTACCTTTTCCTTCCTCTGGTATCCTTAGGATGTCGAGGGGAGGTGCACGTTTCGGTCCTGTGCTAGGTGTGTGGCGTCTGTGATAGACAAAAACATGTTATGTTGTTCCTGGACCTTTTTAACCTCATCCTTCCACGTCTTTCTTGGTCTCTCTCTTGATTTGAAGCCGGATTCTCGGGTGTTGTAAGCTCTAGCAGCTAGTTGTTTCTGGGGCATTCGGGTTAGATGTCCAAACCGTTTGACTCTTTGACGCTCTATGAATTTTATTTCCTGTGGTATTCCAGTCTGTAGACTCATGGTTTTGTTTCTTATGCGGTCTCTTCTGGTGACGTTGAGGGTTTTGCGGAGAAACCTCATTTCGCATAAATTAGGGGTTTTTTTCTTGTGTCTTTTTTTGGAGACCATGTTTGGAACTGGTATATTAAGATTGGTATTAAGAGGCTATTGATGAGCTGGGATTTCACTTCGTTTGGGATGTTCTTGTGACTGAGCAGGGGTGCGAAACAATAATAGGTCTAATGTAACATTTTCACCCTGATGGCAGAGAACGTATCTTTTAAAAACAATTTACGATTTTAAAGCGATACCGCTATCGTAAGCCTCGGTTATCAAATTGCTTGAAATGAAAGGAAAGACGAAATATTCTGTCTGTTGAGGATTAAGGCTTGAATTGAAGCTGTAGAATAACATTTCTCATTGTAGTTTGGTATCTTTCGAAACCCCACAGAACAGCACACTGACGCCATTATCTCTACTAGTGTGATATTGAACTGCAATAGGAAATATTGTGGTTAAAAATCCCCCCCCCTCCCTTGTCATTTGGGAAGATTCAAAAGCTGCTAGTTAATTTCCTGGTATGCATGGACATTTACGATGGAACGCGTGATATTGTTGAAAGAGGTGTTGAACCAATAATATCCTATCGGCTCTTCCTCCGTATTTCCTTGGGACCCCACGCACAGCTAAATACCTACCATAACTGCCACTTCCCTTCCTCCCAATCGCACCACCCACATGCTGCTCCTATGCTCTGTACCTTTATCTCTTTTTAATCATATGCTCATAATTATAGTCATAAAAAGAAGAGAGAAAAAACCAGCACAATATTCCCAGACAACAGAAATAGCTTCGTAAAGTGTTTTTTTAAATCTGTGTTTACCACGTCGTCTTTTCAGCTGTCGTCACATGCTGCTCCTATGCTCTGTACCTTTTTCTCTTTTTTTTCGACCTGTTATCTTCTTCATCTTCCAGTGTGACCTGTTACTTATGTTCATAATAGAACTTAGAAGCCAACTACACCCTACTCCCCCACCCTCCAAAAATTAAAGTAGAAAAGAAAAAAAGCCCATCTCTTTCTTTCTAATGTGTACCATGCTGAGCGGAATCCCCCCTTTCTCACCCTTCACTATCTCTCATTTAATCTCACCAACTCCCCATCTCTTTCTCTCTCTCTCTCTCTCTCTCTCTCTCTCTCTCTCTCTCTCTCTCTCTCTATCTCTCTCTCTCTCTTATCCAAACCTTTTGCCCATCTGGAGGGCTTTTTTTTTCCATCCTCTAATATCCCACCCTTTCCCATGTCGACCCGTTGATGAATCCGCCCGAATCATCTCTTGCCCATCCTTGCATTATTGACTGCCTTCTTTACTTTCATTACGGCCATACTTTGGTGAACTGGAGAACTGCGAAAAATGCTCACTGGACATTCCCGAGAACGTTTTACTTTGTTGTGATATGGCATTTGCACATTTGTATAATTATTTGGTGAAAAGTCGAATTCTCAAAATGTTTCTTTGGCCGCCTCAAAGGGGCTTTCTTTGTTGTAATAATGATTAATTACCTTTTCGGAATTATACAATCCTTCGGAGAATAAAAATACAAAAATTAGTTTTATCTCATGAAGTACAATTATATTTTATAATGATTTACGTGATGTGATAGTATGGTTACCGCGTAGTACTAATCAACTGGCAATGAATACAAAAGTTTTTTTTAAAAACACGTTCGTTGTTTTTCGAAACTGGTAAACAAGTCACAGAAAAGTTCAAAAACTCTGGATACACGCCAATAACAACACACTTAAAAAATAATCATGAAATTCACAAATGTCTCAGGAATAAATTTGATTAAATACCTCAATGAAAAATAGTATCTCGAAGAAATAACACTTATCCTATATCATAATATTTTTTAAACTGGTACGAATCAATGTTTTAAAATATGTTAAAGCGAACCTCTTAAAGTAAAAAGATGATTATTTGATTGTAAGAGTGAAAACCAAGTTTCATTTCATGTAATTGAACAAGAAAGAATAAAACCATTGATTTGCACAAATATCTTGGTCTCACAATCGACGACAATTTGACCTTGCGAAATCGCGTGAACAGTATCGTTGAAAACGTATAATCAGAGGTAGTACTTTCTGAAGAAATGTAGGTCCCTAAATCTAAATTCTTCCGAGCTCCAAATATCCTACACCTCCATTAATACCTTCGATAAATGTTGGCACACGGGTCATTGTTGTTGTTGTAGCAATTTAGGAAAACAGCATGAACATAGAAAACATATAAACACCATAAAGATAAATAGGTTGAACAGAAAGAGCCAGGAGTCAGTGAGGGGGGAGCGGGAGGGGGGGGGGAGGAGAGACAGAATATTCATAGAGGTAAGAGGGGAGTGCTTCAGCACGAAATACTCGTACAATATGTACTGTATGTGCTTTCTTGTTGTGTGTATGCGTGAGTACACATGACATTAACTCCACAGCTTTTGCATATGATCAAGACAAATATTTCTCCATGTGAGAAGAATAAAGATTGTAAATTGTATTATCATTGTCATTAATAAACAGCACCAGTTTGTGAGCGCTGAAGCTATAGGTTGCATTGTTCCGTCATAAACACCCGTTGTGCTTATTATGCTATTTTGGTGTACACTTAAATGTTCTGTCGTTATGGTAGTAAGTTGAATTAAGCCAATGCATCCCATATGCCGGCTGCAGATGGTGAAAGAGACGAATGGATTATTTGTTGGTTGTTACATAATCTTTTGTCTTTCGTGTGTTGTGTCTATGGATATAAACTGCTGATGAAAATGAGTTTTTTCCCCTGTTTTTATCTTTCATCTTACGTCAGGCTTTGACTTCCTAATTCTATTGGTTTTGAGACTTTCAGTCTCCCTTTCTGTTTAAAATTGTATCTCTGCTAAGGTCATTCCTATCATTCAGTGTAGACATTTTCATCGCTGAGTAAAAGGACAAGCTTTTATTTTTATTTTTTTTCATATAAAAGAGTTGTCCTAGCCATCTGCATTAACCGTGAAAATTTCGTGGGAATTCCTGATCTTTCCAATACGGTTACTTTTTTTTCTCGGCCCAAAAGAGGAAGCTGCAGAGCTATTTTTACTGGCTGTCCAGATCTCACTTTAGAAAAGCAGCGAGCGCAGACCGAAAGCCGGGTACAGTTAAACCATGGTCTTGATATTGTCAGTTCTATCACACGAAACGTTCTTTGGCTGTTTGCTCTTGGGCCCGTAAATTTTGCTATCTTTGTTGTGTAATCTGATAATTATGCACGTCAAAAGCACTGTTGGTATCATGCTGAACTAAGTTGTGGATTACTCTGGCTTGAAAAAAAAAAAAACGGCCGTTTTACAACAACAGTTATTTATTGAGAAGTGAAGGCTCTCCATCCACGCATGACCTATCTAGACCCCGCTCTTTACTTACAGTATGAGATAAAATGGTTCTTTGTTGTGCCAATTGAAAAGTTTTCCGTGACGGTACAGGAATGGTGAAAGCACATGTGGATATACTTATAATTTAAATTATATCAAATTACTTTCTTTTTTAATTCAATATGAAGAGAAAACTGAAGCAGACAATAATTCTATATATCACATGAGATGCATCTCTCAAACCACTTGCAGGAATTTATCACAGGTCTAGAAAGTCATACAGATATATTCGTACAATATCATTATGCGCATATTTTTTAAAATCCAATAGCAATACACAGAAACGCTTACTTCAACATAAGCCTTATCACAGACGGGGGAGACTCCTTTTGTATCTTTTTTTCAAACTGGCTCTAAGTGGTGTGTATGGGTATGAGTTTTAACCCATGCTATACATAACTTTACATTTCATTAGCAGCTTGCTTGCTAAAACTATGCTGGCATCATAGACCTTACTCTACAATAATAACATCCTAGATTAGGTACTGTCATGGCCGCCGACGCTGTACTAGAGCGAAGCATGAAAGCACCATTTAAGGGCAAAACACCAATCTCCCTTTTGTCAAGCACGCCATGCTCTTTATTTGGATTTAAATAAAATCGAATTACACACCCCATGGTGAATCAGGATCACATCTGAGGGCACAGTCTTGAATATTACAATACACGTCTATGGCAGTCGATCTCGGCTGTTTTGATAGATTGTGCATCCTGACTCATGCCTCTAGCCCCACTCTATTTTTTGTTGTGCAAAAACTAGCAGCACGTCCTTTTTTGCAAAGTGTCTTACTGATCTCCCATCTAAAGGGCACACAACCTCCATTGTATAGTACGTCTACCAATGTTTGGTACTCGGGGTTACACGTGAGACTACAAACAACAATCTAATTTTCAAGAAAATAGTATTCTCACCCTGGTTATGCCCATGGGCTTTCGTATAAATGTGCTGATGGAATCCGTGTATATGAAGCTCCGCTCTCCAAATGACGCCCTGGTTATGTTGGCACACAACGTGCTTTTGTTAAAGGTCTCATAGGAGAAAA
>NW_004797419.1:622738-629146 GCF_000002075.1 Aplysia californica
TTCACCACTCTCTCTCTCTCTCTCTCTCTCTCTCTCTCTCTCTCTCTCTCTCTCTCTCTCTCTCTCTCTGTGTGTCTCTCACTCACTCTCTTTTTTTCTTTGAGTTATATTTTCTCGGTGTGTAGGCGTTTCTGTCTCTCATGTCCCGCGGAGAGAGCGAGACAACAGCAAAACAAAGACTGGTGACACCCTCGGTGTTGACAGCTATAAATCCGATTGTATTATAATGCCCTAGATTGTGCCCTTTGACGTAATTCCGGGTTACTATGGAGCACACCGTTTGAGAAAGATTAGGAAGGGCAAAGGGTGAAGGTGCCGTTATCTTTGTTTTATTTTTTGTTTTTTGTTTTTGAGGGTGGGGTGGGATGGGGCTTGTTCCATCTTTTTAGGTGTGTGTGGTTGAGTTGGGGAGGGAGGGGGGAGGAGGGAGGGGGGAGGGCTCAGACTTATGTATCTGGGAGAATGCGTTTTGCAATTTCAAAAATGACTGAAATGAGCTGCAGATTTATTTTATTCCTAGCTTTGACAAACGTTTTCAAGTGCGGCCTTACCGTCTCATGCAGACGAGCGGAGCTCTCGTGGCCTAGAGGCTAAGGTGTTCGCCTCTTATTCAAAGGTCCCCGGTTCGAATCGGGGTAGCGACGGCAACAAAATTTCTTCTCTGAAATTGTTTCCTTTCGCCTCCGTTCCTGTTGTCTAGCAATGTTCTGCAGTCTGCTTTCGTCTCCCCTTTCTGCCCCCACCCCATCACCTTCTTTGCCCCCTCCTCTGGGCTCCTAACTCTTTCTGCTGCCTTTCCACTGCTACTCCTTGGCTCCTTCTTACTGATGTCTTTCAACCACACCCCTGTTTTTCTGATAGAAAAGATCTACACCTAGCCTTCTCGGACAAGGGCGAAAAATCTTGTAGGTCCTGTGCGCAAGTTGTACACGTTCAGATCCCTTGTTGGTTTAAAATCGATAAAAGTAGGCTTCGGCCGGCACCCTGGCAAAAATTCAAAATTACCAACAACTGAAAATGTTTGGTGTGTCCCGTGCGGTCATATGACATTATGCAGTTGTGAGCGCCTTGAAACAGTAACAACAGCAAAAAATGCAGACAAACCGAGTAAAGCATGTTTATTGAGTATCTCGTTTGAAATGCTCTGCTGAGACGGCATGTCACTTTAAGCTTGGGTTGGCCCCGACTAAATGACTTAAATTGCGTCAATTGGGTCCTAAGAATTAGAGTTTTATTTCATATTTTTACATGGCCAACTTTTAATGACTGTTAAAATCTAAATTTACATCGCACTGTTAGACGAATTTAGGTTTTATTGAATCTGAACGTGCCCTCCGCCATATCAGTTATTTGGACAGCTCCTTTAACCTGTTAGTTAGGTATCCAACATCCCTCCAAGATTTGTAGAGTTAAATGCCCTTTTGAAGAACATTTCATTTTCAATCTACAACTAAGGACGATTTCCCCTACAAATGATATATTATTTTACTTCATGTCTGTCTTGCATACATGGTCCAAACCTGTCTATCTCATTTACATAGTCCCAAACCTGTGGATGAAATGCAGTTAGGTTGAAGAGATCCAGCCACTCATTGCTATTATACCTTGGACCATTAACAAAGTCTCTAACGCGAAGTACTCGAGACGTCACAAATCCTATCAGTAGCTGATCCCCTCCGACAGAAGGCTCAGACTGCTTGCATAAACTCAATCTGTCTGTTCTGTACTGTTTCACCCCCACACTCTCATAATAAAAACTTTGCAAAAGTAAAAACAGCTTTTTTAAAGAAAGAAAGAAGGAAAGAACTTTATGGTCTCATATCTTGATTATCTCTAACATTCAGTCCTCCTCTTTTCTCTACCCCCCTCCCCACCCCACCCAAAGCTCTTTCATTGATTTGACCCCTGTGTTGATACATCCTTTGACTTCATAACCCTTCCTTTCCTAGTTAAAAATAAAAATCTTGAAATGTAGGTGCTTTTTATCGCTACACCAGAACCTGTTTCTCCTTGTTGTTGAAACCAGAAGACAACAATTTTCTTCCATTACGCAGCCGGGAGAATTCTTTCATGACATCTTCAGGAACCTCTGCACCTTTTCATTAGGGCGTTCCTTTAGCTCAGTTGGTATCGTGCTGGACTACGGACTGGACGGCCCTAGCTCGAATCGTCTTTACTTTTGGTTGTTTGTTTTTTTGTTTGTTGTTGTGTTTTTTTGGTGTGTGTTTTATGGCGCTTGCAACTGCATACAGCCATTTGAGCGCAAGGGACACATTAAGCAATTTCAGTTTAGTAGAAATGTATTTTGAATTTTGTCTAGGTGGGGGCCAAATCCTACTCTTGTCAATTTTAGGACCTCCAGAGGATCTTTAACGTGTGCAACGTGCACACAGGACCTCCGAGATTTTCCCGCCTTTATCCGACAAGGCTAGGTGGAGATGAAAGCAGATGACAGAACATGATTCAGATTAGAGAGCAGGAAAGGGGTGAAAGTAGATAAATTTAGAAAATAAAATGTTCCACCGCTGTCAGTTTTCGATCCTGAGGCCTATTGAATGATAGGCAAACACCATACCTCTAGACCACGAGAAGTCCCCCGCTCAAACCTTCAACTAATCGTTCTTGAACTTGGGTCGTTTTTATGAGTTCCTTAGGCTTTCTACATAGTTGACTGTCTTATCAGAGATGGATGCAAAATTTGAATGTCTCGCCTATTATAACAGTATTGAAAAGGGTGTTAAATCTATATGTTTACATAACTGCTTCACTTGACTTTTTGATTACCATAACAACTGTCTTTGCTGTTTGGACAGCTGGTGATCACACAGAGTCTGTCTGATATGTGCGGGGTGCCATGCGAAGCTTCACAGTGTCAGGCTTTTCTTTTTCAAAGTCAGAAACCGAATGCTAAGCCACTGTTTTGTTGTTGGTAATTAACACAAACAACAGAATTCGGATTCACCGTTGTATATGGTTACAAATTATTTCTTTCCCATTGAATCCAGTGTTCTAACAAATGATGCAGTTATTACAGTAAAGCGTCAAAGAAAAACACGTGTGTTTAATTGATTTTTCAGGAACAAGAATCATCCTTAATATTGCAGAGATCAGAGAGCAATCTGGGTAATATTTGATTTACCATCCACTCAGCAATCATTATGACAAACACTCGTTGCCTCAAGGGATAATCATTATACTTTTTTTCCCTTCAAATATTAATTAAGATTAGCAAAAATCAAGATTGGAAGACTAAAGGAAACCAGAAGGACTTCAACTCGTATTGGGAAATCTCTCTACTCAGTCATACTGGACAGATTTATGAAAAGCTATTAGAACAAAGTACAAGTCCTCTGCTTTAAAAAACAACAACTCAGGAGAGCACGTTTTTAGATGAACATTAAAGGGGAAAGTTGCACAGTTGCAATATTTGCACTTTTGCTCATACATTTGAAATCGAAAATAAACAAATAAACATGATACTACTCTACAGTTTTGGATCATAAAAAAGTAAAATGAATGATGGTCATTATAGTTTGTATTTTATTTTACCGGGTTTAAAAAAGCCAAACTCCATTTCAAAGATAATTATTATGGCAATGGGAAATTTCCAAAACCAAAACACTGCTCAATCAGGGAGCCATATAGAAATAAAATGCAAAAGAATCAACCTCATCTTATAAAGTTACATCATTAATATGTTAAGCATGAGGACATGGATTATTGTGAGCTTTGGTGCACTGCAAATAATCACATTTGTTGAATGAGTAAATTATTATTTAACAAACACAAATAGAAATAACATACCAAAGCCATATCAATTTATTCACAGTTAATTAAGAAAAATTAATACCGAATCACTTGTAGAAATTGTGGTGCAGGCAAACGAAAATTGTGTGCAATTAACCATCATGTTTTTTTAAGTTGGACGAACTATACTTTTAAGATAATAAACAAACAATAGTTTTGTTTGAAAGTAAGGTTTCGTTTGGAACCCTATAACTCACTGCATTTCAGTTCTTATTCATTTCGAGTTCTGTAAGTAATTTCTTTAGCCGTTTGTATTATTCAATCGAAAACTGAAAAAGATGTGTTTCTGCTCGAAAAATATAAGTTTTGCTTATTTTTAAACATACTGCCATTGGCAAAACAAAAAAGGAAAGAATGATTCTTTGGGCACTATTTTTTTACTTGCTGCATTACTTCTGCAAACACGAATACCATTGATTGCATGCACCCATAACGCAAACAGAACAGACCGGAAGTTGTATAGCATGACGTCAGAGAATGGACTGTAGAGCCCGTAAGCAGATCACATCGGGATTTCCCACAGGCATCTGTCTGAGCTGCGCACCCTCCGGGAAATTACTAGAATCTAGACGTCTCTTGCTGCATGTGGGCGTGTGTGTGTATGTTTTTGTGTGTGTCTGTGTGTGTATGTGTGTTATGTTCATGTGTGTGCGTATTTGTGTGCGTATTTTGTGTTTGCGTGTGTATGTGTGTGTATATGTTTATGTGCATGTGTGTGTATGCGTGCGTGTGCATGTGTGTTTATGTGCGTGCGTATGACGTGTGCGTAAGCGTGTGTGTGTGGGTGGGTGTGTGTGTGTTTATGTTTGTGTGTGTGTTTCTGTGTTTCTGTGTTTCTGTGCATTTGAGAGGTTTTTTTAAAGTCATGGATGTAATGTGAGTGTACATGTCAATGTGTTAGTACTTAGTTTTACTTTTTTACTTTTTCATCCTCTGTTGCCGTTAAGCGTTGAGGGGAGATGCAATTTTCTATAGTAAGCCAGCTCCGTAGCTCTTTCAGTTGTGATGTTATGTTTTCTTAGGGTTTCCTTGACACCTTCGATCCATCTCTTGCGTGGCCTTCCCCTTCCTTTATAGCCTGAGTGCTTGGTGTTGTAGGCTCTCGACTCTGGCTGGTCAAGTGACATGCGTAACAGGTGGCCAAACCATTTTATCCTCTGTCTTTCTATGTAACGCAGGCAGGACTCCTCTGCCTGTCTCGTCTGGTGATGTTAAGGGTTTTGCGGGGACATTTCATTTCGCATGCGGTGATTTTGCTTTCATGGGTTTTGCTTAAAGTCCAGGCTCGGCACTGATAACATAATGTTGGTTTGAATGTTGAGGTGATTAGCTGTCTCTTGGTGTCCATTGAGATGTTTGGATGAGATAGGAGGAGTGCGAGCTGGTAGGTGACATCGTTGGCTTTTTGAGTTCGCATTTCTATTTCTCTGTCTATGGGCCCGTTTTCAGAAAAAGTGCTGCCAAGATATTGAAACTCCTTCATCTGTTTTAGTTGTTTACTATTGACACGGGTGTTCAAGGGACTATGGTTTCGGTTTACTTTCTGTTTTTGATGTGCTTATTTTCATGTTGAATTTCTCACGGCTGTTGTTGAGTTTGGTAGTGTGATTTTGGAGGCTTTGTTGGTTCTGATGAATAAGACATTGGTCGTCTGCGAACAGAAATTCATTTAGGCTTTCTGGGCTTTGGTTTGCGTCTTGCGTTGTTGTGTCCATTATATATACTAGTAAAAGCACCCGTTCTACGAACGGAATAATAACGGAGAAGTATTAGGAAAGTTAAGAAGAGGAAAAAGACTGAAAACAGGATTCGAGGAGAGAAACAAAACAAATATTTTTCCTTGATTTTATCAATGTAGCACCCCGTCTTGACTACATCTGGGGGTAAGACTTCTTATCCCTCTTTGAAGGTGTGGCATTCTACACACAAACGCACTGAACACAAAATATCCCTCGGCCCATTCGGCGGGCTCGCTAAATCCACTTCAGGGGAATTCTACTTTCAATACTTTCATGATTTTCTATCTTGATCTAGATCTTAGATCTAGACGTACACATGCGACTACACACAGGGCGTAAAGCGGGCCACGATTGGCTGAGCCTTTGACTTTGACCCATGTATACATTAAGTAGGCCTACTGTAGGCTACTCTTGGCGCTTTCGACGACACCCTCCCTGTCACTCTCACCACCCTCCCTCTGTAGTGCTTTCTGGCCTCCTCTATCTCTTCCTTTCCCTCTCTCTCTCTCTCCTTCTCTCTCCTTCTCTCTCTCTCTCTCTCTCTTTCTCTCTCTCTCTCTCTCTCTATCTCTCTCTCCTAAGGTAGGGTAACAAACAAAAAAGTCACCACTTTGTAACATGTATTACTACTTGATTCTTCTTCTACTTCTTTTTCTTCTTGTTCTCCCCCTCCTCCTCCTCTAATTCTTCCTGCACTTCCTCCTTTTTCTTTTTCTTCTTCTTATTCTTCTCCCTCCTTCCCTCCTTCCCCTCCTCCTCCTCCTCCTTCTTCTTCGTCTTCTTCTCCTTCTCTCCCTCTCCCCTCCTCCTCCTCCTCCTCCTCCTTCTCCTTCTTCTTCTTCTTCTTCTTCTTCTTCTTCTT
>NW_004797419.1:629418-632586 GCF_000002075.1 Aplysia californica
CTCCTCCTCCTCCTCCTCCTCCTCTTCCTCCTCCTTTGAGAAGACGGTCAAAGGCGTGAGACCGAAACCGGAAATTCCCGTAAACCTACATAATGTATAACTGAACACAAAATATCCTTCGGCGCAGTCGGCACTCCGCAGTGAATATACAATATCGAAGCAAATGATGGCGATTGCTACAAAAGGACGGAATTTAACTTAAAATGGGCTTTCTTCTTGCACATTTAATCTTAAGGAAAATATAATAGGCCAACACTACGTTTCAAGTTATGGGTACTGGCAAAGTTTCATATTTTGTCATTCTGTAGTTTCTGAGAATATACTGTTCGCCAAATTTGGCCTTAGCTCTATGAGTAGTAAGATTATAAACAGGAGGGGAGATAAAACGCATCCCTGTCGTACTCCAGATCTTACGTTGAACCAGTCTGTATTGCCTTCCTTCGGTCTTACTGAGCTTCTGCCATTGGTATATAGAGCTCTGACATTATCTAACATATTATATTATTCTCTGACGCCATACTTTACGAGTGTCTTCCAGAGTTTTGCATGGTTTACTCTGTCAAAAACCTTCTCCTTGTCTAAAAAGACGATGTTGGGTTCTTTGTTGTGTTCGATTGTTTTCTTGCATATCTGTCGTGATACGAATACAGATCTGTGCATCCTCTTCCCTTTCGGAATCCAAACTGAGATTTGTTCAAATGTCTCTCAACAATAGGTATTTTTCGCTGCTCTAGTATCTTTGCGTAGATAATGTGCTAGTGATTTTGAAAAAGCAAAAGCATTGGTGGCGAAGCATCTATGGCAAAAACGTGAGTATTATGCCTGTCGTGTTAGAGAGTGCATGTAAGGTGCTATCGTGGTATAGAGGTTACGGTATTTATAGATCTCAAGATCGAAACCTGAAAGTGACGGAAAATTTTCTTCTGTAAAATTGCATCCTTTCATCTCCTTTCCTGCTCTGTAACAATGTTCTGTTGTCTGCTTTCGTCTCCTCTTTCTGCCTCCATTTGCCCCCTCCTCTGGACTCCTGACTTTTCTGCAACCTTTTACTGCTTTCTTTCAGCAACATCCCTATCTTAGAGTAGGTAAGATCAAACACCTAGCCTTCTCGGATAAGGGCGAAAAATCTGGGAGGTCCTGTATGCAAGTTGCTCACGTTAAAGATTCCTTGCTGTTCCTAAAATCGATAAGAGTCGGCTGTGATCGCCACCCGGGATAAATTCAAAATAAATTCCTACCAAACTGAAAAATGTTAAATGTGTCCCGCACGCTCATAATATATGATCTTATACAGTTGTGAGCCCGGTAAAACACTTACCAAAACAAAAACAAGAGAGCGTATTCTGAGTCTTTGGTGTAAAGATTAGGCATTGTCGCACACAAAAGACACGGGCTCAATAACTGGGGACAAAGACTTTTATATCGAATATTTCAGTTTTTCTGCCTCTCGGGCCGGGTAGAAGTCTGCCGCCTAAATGATGTAACTTGTGTGAACGAGAGAGTGTGCGAGTGTAAGTGTGTGGTGGTGGGGGGGGGTGGTAGGGGAGGGGTTTAAATCACTGACAGGAGAGTAAAGAGCTAGTTAGCTAGCTAGCCAGGACGGGACTGGGCGGTACAGTGGAGGGGGAGGGGGAGGGGGTTTGAATATGTTGGGGTATTTTTATAGAATGAATGTGTGTGTCTGAATGTGTGTGGGTTTGGGTTTTCTTAGTTTATTGTGAGCGTTGTTTGATTGTGAGTGTTGCGTGAGAGAAGATAAATTTTAGTGCTCGTCGAATGTTTAAGTGTGTGCATGTGAGTGTGTGTGGGTGTGTGTGTTTGTGTTTTGTAGTGTAGTGTGTGCGGGAGTGCACTATGTGAATGCATTGTGGGAGCGCACATTTGCTTGCAAATATGAAATGAACTTGCTTGTGAATATTTGTGAGTTCTCGTTTTGAATAGAGAAAATAACATATCTTACCTCAGTGTGTTTCTACTGATTCATTGCACTAACACCCCCCCCCCCTCTAATTTTTTGTGTCTCAAATTTATAGTTTCAGTTCGTTTGTCTTGGAATAATTTTTATCTAAGTTTTTAGTTCGTATGAAGGCTCGGTATTCTTTAGTTACCTTCTTCTTATTATCCACAATTGAGTGTAACAATACAGACTGCATGCCATAGTAAACACCTGACAGATATAGAGCGTAAGTTGTGAACAATATTAAAAAATTCCCTGTTTTGAGTTTTTTAAAGACTAATTATGTCTCTTTGAAAAAACGACAACAAATTAATGAACATGAAACACATGAGCAATTGTACCAACTCACGCAAATGGAAATTCTCGAAGCTTGTCATTTTTAGTCTGTTCCCACATCTTCTTTCCCCTCGAATCCCATACCTGTCCCCATTCTATCTCTCTCTCTCTCTCTCTCTCTCTCTCTCTCTCTCTCTCTCTCTCTCTCTTTTCTTTTCTCGTTTCTAAATCATCATCCAAACAGAAGACCCCCTTTTCACCTCAGGCGAACAACATTTCCCGAAAACCAAGTGAATTCTATGTATATAAAGGAGAAGCAAGACCTATCATCCATGCAGCTTACCCCTTATGCTCTGCCCTGAACTCTTTGGTATTGATTCGACCATTGCCACATCCGGACTGACGTCATGCATTTCTTTCCGACCTTGATGATGGATGAAAGGGATATTCCCTTGAGAGTCAAGAAAGATTTCCTGACTGGAACAAAACGCCAAGAAAAATGTTACAAGTCCCGAGGCTGGGCTGTGGGTAGAATACTAGCCGCAGAAGTGGAAAAATAGCTGGAGAAGTCCACAGAAGTGGAATACTAGCAACAGGTGTGAGCACTCTAACTACAGAAGTGAGCCTGCTAGCTACATAAGTGATACTAGCTACAGAAGTGATTATACTAGCGGCAGCTAATGTGAGAAACCAAGCCAGTGAACTGAGTGCGTAAACACCATCAATGTATCGACATTACTAATATCTTTTCACTGCAGGTTATTTTGCTAATGGTTGATTAGGCTGGTGGGTGTTTTTAAATTATTATTTGTGTTGCTTTTTCGTTGTTTTGTTTTGTTGCTGTTGTTGTTGTTGTTGTTGTTGTTGGTGGTGGTGGTGGTGGTGTTGGTTCTTCTTCTTCTTCTTCTTCTTCTGCTGCTGCTGCTGCTGCTGCT
>NW_004797419.1:640906-642888 GCF_000002075.1 Aplysia californica
GAGAGAGAGAGAGAGAGGGAGAGAGAGAGAAGCAGAGAAAGAGAAAGACAGAGGGGGGTCAGTGATAGGCAGATTGACAATTAGACAGACAGACAGACATACAGACAGACAGACAGACAGACACTCACAAATGCATGCACGCATACTTTGAACATAAAAACATAATAATTCGTTTAACTCTAAGTTCACAATGTGTTGTACAATCTGTCTCTTTTCAGGGACAGCACGACTGGCGCTCCTGCTCTGACCGTTGAGATGTTGGTGAGAGTTTAAACCCAATTGGTTCGTGGATTTCCCGTCCAGTGACTTTCACCAAATCATCCAAAGACTGCATGGAGGAATACATGTCGTCAGAGACTGAGATGTGAGCTGCTTCAACGCCCTTCGACGTCCCGTTTTCTCAGATACACTGTGGGCATTGACACGACACCTTCATCTAAAAGGAGTGTATAAAGTGTTTTGGAAAAGGTGTTCATTAGTGTTGAAACGTACCGAAAACGTCTCTTGTTTTAGCCCGTATGTTTTCCTGTTTTGATCAGTGGTGTTAAAACCCATGGAATGGTCTGCTGGCAAAAAGGTTGTTTTCCAACTCTAATGTATAAGAAAACTGATTGACCGAAGACAAAAAATAGAAAGTAAGAAATGTTCCATAAATTACGTTTGGCTTGGTAGCAGCTATGTAAAGTAATTTTTATCGGACTTTCTAATTAACGATAACTCAGTGTCATATTGTATTTTAGAACTCATTTCTTCCTGGAATAGCCTCATTTTGTTTAATAGTCGAAACAATGATTAAGGAAACAAACAGTTTGTTCACATAAGTCATCATCCTAACTCCGTGAGCAACAAAACAACCTACCGTAGAGTTATGCTATCTCTGATGTGTCATCAAATCGCTCTTTCATAATTGATGGAAACAATCAGCTGAGAGATATACCCTGAGATTTCAAGGCAGTAATGATTTTATTCCGACAGTTATGGAATCATCAAACTGTGTGCGATGTCTGTGAATCCTGTGACGAAAACTAACGTTGTGACTTTGTTTTGTACGTTACATGGCTGCCCAAGATACCCGATACCATGAACGGCTGTGCACGGATTAAAATTGTCCTACAGTGAAATTGGAGTTAAAGGCGAGTGTATTCTAAAGTGCAAGTTAATCATGTAGGAGAATACAAACAAACAAAATCATATGACATACATTTTCGTTCACAGAAATGTTTCTGGATCTATGAGAGAGTAACAATTCAACAAGGTCTCAATGGGCTGAGACATCCAGTTGGCACAGAAGTTTCGCAGAAGGCGTATTTTGTGACTTGAATCTGGTTCAACAAGACCAAAGAGCAATTTTATACTGTTTTAAAGGATTGAATATACGTAATTCAACATTAACCAGTTCTGAAAATATACATTCCTGCTTGAACAGTTTTGGAATAAACTCAAGGTCGTTTACAAGGACACGGGTCTTTATACATTTTAACATCTAGTATATTTCTGTACAATTCAAAATAGCATTTAACTTTATTCCTGTGCTGATATTGAGTAACAGCGTGAACATCTTTTTCTAAAGAAAAGAAACATTCTTGAAAAGTGGACAGTAAACGTTTCAGTTCTTTCCTCTCCTCGTTTCTGAGATAAACGGGATAATCTAAACTGTGTTGATAAAAGGGGTGCAGCTCAACACACAGTATATCTATACTGACCCCACTCCTGTGATCCATCGGAGAAGTACATGCACAGATGGGCTGACGGGATAGTTCAGTCCCCTGTTGTGATTGTAAAATGCGCGTCTCTCCCAGGGACTCATCACCAAAACCATACCCGTCTTCTCCCTACCTCATTGGTGAGTAACGTCAAAATATTATAGATGGTGTGCTCTCTCCTGGCATTTCTCATTCTTTCTCCCTCATTCATTCTCTCTCTCTCTCCCTCTCTCCCTCTCTCCTTCTCTCTTTCTCTCTCTCTCTCTCTCTCTCTCTCTC
>NW_004797419.1:644236-646071 GCF_000002075.1 Aplysia californica
CACACACACACACACGCACACACACATTCACACACACAAACACACACAAACACATACTCACTGCACGCGTGCACAGAGAGCGCACTTAGAGAGAAAAAGAGAGACTGAGGGAGACAGAGACAGAGAGACAGAGAGAAGTAAACACACAACAAGTGAAAGTGGTGCAGTCTTTATTAAGTCCGAAAAGTGATACGGGTTTTTTTTTCTTTAGTTCCCGTACGTTAGAAGTGAAGTCATTAGTTATCCTCAAAAGCTACCCAAGTCCCGCTTACGTACGCGGTGGTGGTACAGCTCACGCTGTAACTGCTGCCATCATTGGACGTCGATACACTCGTCTTCGTGTCTGACCCATGCGTCTCAAATCCATCCACGGAGACAACCATCTTGGCAACGCCGTTAAACTTCGTTGCAAAATTGCCACCGGATCCAGTCATGCCTACGCTAGAACACGAAAATTTGCCGGTTTCGACATGTTGGACGCCCGAGCTCTGAGAACCGGAACCGGAACCGGAACCGGCTGCAGCTGTTATTTTGGCAATGTCCGCTTCCGCTTTGTCAAGGCGCTGGATCAGCTGGGATTGGTCACAGGAGCAGTTCTGATGGAATCCATCAATTGTGGCTTGCAGGTTGCTCTAGAAGTAGTGAAAAGAAATGGAAAACGGTGACTGTGGTTCAGTGATTAGGCCTTCGCAGTTGTGCGGAGAAGACTTGAGTTAGAATGCTTAGTAAAGACATTTACTTTATCTAGTATCTCATTCTTTCTGCTCAGACTCTGGGTTAGCTCTGGTGGGCAAGGATGAAGCAGCTTGTGCTTTCTAAATTGTACTAATCATGTCGAGGGTTTGTTGTTGTTGTCTTGATGTCGGTTGTTGTTTTTTGGGGGTTTTTTGCTTTTTGCTTTTTTTTCCTTTTTGTGTTGTTGTTATTGTTGTTTGGTAGTTTGTTTTTATTGTTTTGGTTTTTTTGTCGTTTTTTTGTAGCCGTTATTGTTTTGATTTTTTGTTTGTTTTTTGAGGGGTGGGGGTGTTGTTGTTGTTTGGTAGTTTGTTTTTGTTGTTAGGGTTTTTTGTTGTTGTTTTTTGTGTTGTTGTTTTTGCTGGGGGAGCACAGACTTTCATGGGGTCCATGCAAGTAAGTATATATATAAATATTATATGCCAGTACGATTATTTCTATGGAAACAGCAGAGGCAGTATTTGTCAGAAAGAGAAAGTTGCATAGGTAGTGGCAACAGCATTGAAACTGTAATTTACTAGAAAACTGTAGGCTGCATCACTTAAGTACAAATCTTTTTTTCCGTTTTCTAGTTCACAACTGGTGCGCCTGTACTATGGTATCAGAAATCAACGAAAAGAAAACTGAACTTAAACATACTCATGGGCCTTGTGGCCCTCTTACACAATCTGCGAAGAACAATCACATATATCATTCAGTATCAAATTTTCTTTTGTTTTGGAATCAAAGACAAAAAAAGTATAGGCCTCAGAACTATGCAAAACGAGATGTTCTTCAGAAAAAAAATCCCATTTCGTCAGGTTACCAACTAGCTGTAAAAATGGGGAAATGTTGAAGACTGGATGGGAAATAGATTTGACCCTGGTTTATAGACTCAAGTGAGGGAACAAACTTGAGCAGATACTTAAGATATGTGTTTATACTTCTTATTTCCATTGTTAATTCTATAGGCCTCTCTTTACTTGTGTGTTTGTTTTTTCAACTTTGGACGTTTATGTAGTGCTTAGTTGCATTGATATTATTGCTCAAACAACAAATTATTAGCACCAAATAATGTCCGAAACAATTCTATTTCGCATCTTTGACTGTCTCCATCCCCC
>NW_004797419.1:646333-652118 GCF_000002075.1 Aplysia californica
CCTCTCTATCTCTCTATCTCTCTATCTATCTATCTATCTATCTATCTATCTATCTATCTATCTATCTATCTATCTATCTATCTATCTATCTATCTATCTACAGTGGAGTCCACTTATTACGAGTCCTGAAATAACGAGAAGTCTGTTAAAAAGACACTATTCTAAAACCCTGATTGCTTCCCTTTTTTATCTTTGTATATACTGTAAAATACTGCTATAGCGCAATCAGACAAACTCGCGAGTAGGTTATAGCGAACTATTGCTGCTTTGTGCACATAATAATGTAAAACCTCGTCAGTGGAGAAACTTGTTGTTGATCTAGTGAAACAAAGAATGGGAAAGCCCAAGTGTGCTAACAATGAAGGCCGAAGTGAATGAATGGGGAGGGTGTGGCATGAGCAGACAAGCACAACGCATCACGTGATAGTGATAAGCCAGTCTTGTCTTGATTACATATGGGTGGTTGACAGGTGTTCTGGTGAGGTTTGCTCCTTCTTTCCCATCAAAAACTGTCGTCCTTCTCTCTCTCCTCTTCCTTTTTGTGTTTGTTACTCTCCTGTAACACCTCTAATCTTCTGCACGTATATGACTTAATTGTGTTGTAAGTGCCGTAAAACTCTTACTAAAACTTTTTTTTTAAGCAAAAAAAAGGATAAAATTCCCCTTTTCTGCCGATCATGTCTTTACCGTAATTTACGACGTTGGATCAAACATTTCACTTGTTCTTCCCACGATTAAACAATAATAATTAACCACCCGTCAGCCTGTCAGGGGAAAAAACCCACCTTCATTTTGGCAAAGGCCAGAGCATTTACCTGTGTGGAGAGACAGTATTTAGATGTAATACGCTTTCTGCACTCGCATTGCTTTCTTTTTTATATTATATCATAATCAGCCTCTTGACCTGGCTCATACTGGGTCACGAAAGACCCTACGGGTAACTAACTTTAAGACATCCTTTGTTGGGTCCCTTTCCTTTATATGATATAATATAATATACAAAGCTGTCGTTAGTTTTCTCATAGTTACCCATTGAAGAAGCCTTCGAGGCAAAACTTTGAATTGGGAATCTTTAAATTTATATGATCTAGACTTAAAATTAATCAAGACTCTCCTTGCCTACGCTGCTCATAATTTAACAAGGACGATGATGATGATGATGATGATGATGATGATGATGATGATGATGATGATGATGATGATGATGATGATGATGATGAGGATATCACTATCATCATCATTATTGATATTATCACTATCATTATTATTATCATTATTATTATTATCATTAAACAAGACTAAAGTGGGCGGGGAAGGGGTGAGAGAAAGGGAAAGTGGGAGAATCAGGAAGAAAAGATACGTGACACGTGCTGAGAAAACGATACAAAGCTGGTCTGCAAAGGACGTGCCGTGGACAGATATTGTAATGGAAGTGTTGGAGTTGGGACAAAGAATTTCCTAATCAAATATTAGGTGTTGCGTGGCTTTTAAAATACGACGTGCACATAATAATATTATTTATAAAGTTTCATGATGAAGACCATTAATTTTAAGTTTTTCTATTAACAACAGAAGTGTCATTGTCGAGCCTGTTTGCTGTATGGATTTCTAATATTTCTCCAACTCATGCAGTTGTTTTAAGTTGCGTAAGTCGCATTCAGCTTTGTGCAGATCTGAATTTATTTTCTTCGATTAACCGCATTTTCAAAACTACTATTGTCTGTACTTACTCAATATTCAGGTATCCTAATTCTGAGGCTGGTTGTATCGGTCTTACATTCCCAGTGACAATGATCAGGGATTGGTCAACAGAGGCGTGGGCAGCGTTGTACGATGTTACCAGGGCGACCGTTTCGTTTGTGTTTGTGTTTCCATTGGTTCTGTTAACAAGAGACATAATAAGGACAAATTTTAAAAAAACAACAGACGGAAAACAATAGTCGCCCATGTTTGTTCTTGTCGATATATTATGGTCCAAGTGGTAGAGGTACAATTAAGGGGTAATATACAACGAAAATAAGAAAATAAGGAGGAGAGATAAGGGCGATTGACGTTTGATAGGAATGAAGGAGCAAACTGCACCAGATTCGAAAAGAGCCTGGACAAACTACAACAGATTGGAAAGAAGGAGCGAGCAAACTACACCAGAGCGCCGCCAACCACCCACTTTAAACATGGGGTCAAATCTTATTCGACAGGTCGAGTCTGCTTGAGCAGGTCTGGTTAGAACATAAGACGTGTCAGCACATACCTATCAAACTGAAAAAACAAGTTCAAACATCGTTCAAATTTAAAAACATTGGCTCTTGTTCAATCTTACCATCGCTCTTCCTTCGTAGCATCTGCCAACAGTCTGGCTCAACTAGAAATAGAAATACTTCTTTCTTGGAAGGAATTAAAATTTCGATAAGTCCATAATTCCGCAGATCTGAGAATCGAATGCTAAATACACGTCGTCCAGCTTTCCTGTGGGCAATATTTAGTTACTATGAATCATTCATCCTTAGTAACTGCTTGCAGTACATCACAAAAGAGAAGATAAAACCTGTACCTGACGATTTGTCGAAAGTGCCTTGTAGAGACTGGAAGGCCTGGAACAGATATCGATAAGAATGGCTGTCCTCTCTGTGTTGTACTAACGGACATCCTCAGAAATAGCAGCTTCTTGGTTATTTACCGAAGTATGCTTTTTTAAAGAATGTGTTGCTTTTAGTCCGCCTCAGTCATTTAAAAATTAATACCCTTTAGATGGCATGTGACAGGACAAAGTAAAATTATTAGCTGTTTGTGATCATAACGGACGAAATTCAGGGTGAAAAAAACCAGCCATCTATATCAAAATACTGCTAAATCAGACACCCGTACAATGCCGTTCAATGTGATCTGAACCAAACATTTTTATTGGTATGCTGTGTTAGTATTAGACTATGTTAAACTTACATTAAATTAAATACACCCACACCAACGGTAATCAGCATTGCATCGCCACTTAATATTATGCAAAAGATCCACCAAAAGTGTAATTCCTTTCAAGAATCCTGGTAATAAAAGGTATCCTCTCTCGGTATTGCTTCACTACAAACACGGCCACGGAGCTTCCAGGTAGAAATTTAGATAAACATATTAGAAAACTTACAGATACAGGAATAAACACGAATATATCGGGGTTATTGACCTGAAAACGTTTATACAGATCATAATATGAAATGTATACACTGAAACATGCATGCGTACTAACATACATACATGTACACACACACACACACACACACACACACACACACACACACACACACACACACACACACATACACACACACAGACACACTCACACACACATACATACTTACATACATACATACATACATACATACATACATACATACACACACACATACACACACACACACACACACACACACACACACACACACACACACACACACACATTCACACCTTCACACCTTCACAGACAGACAGACAGACAGACAGACAGACAGACATACATAAATAATATACATTTACATGCATACCCTACTAGATAGATAGATAGATAGATAGATAGATAGATAGATAGATAGATAGATAGATAGATAGATAGATAGATAGATAGATAGATAGATAGATAGATAGATAGATACGAAAGCTAAAGTGCCGAAAACCTTAAAATACCCCCACTATCAGGACGACCAACTTGCCTGGAAATTACGACGGACGTGAGCTGGACGATCACGTTAGGATCTGGGCTAATAACGCACTTCAGGGTTAGCGGATCAGTGGACAAGGCATTCACGTTTGGAGGTTTGGGTTCAAAGCTGATGCTGGGATCTAAGAAAAGAGATAAGTAAACCTTGGCGATTAGTAGGAATAGTAAAGGTAGGTACGTAGGTAGGAAGGTAGGTAGGTAGGTAGGTAGGTGGATGAGGGATGGATTGGTATATGAAAAGAAATATTAATTCATGAAGGGAAGTGTTAGTTTATGGATGGGTAAATAAATATCTGGATCGACAGGTAGATCTACATATTAGCATCGACAACATGATTCATTTTTTAAAATAATATATTATGGCTAACCACAATAAAGAAGAACGCAGCTGTAACTGATTAGGTTGGTCTTGTACATGAGGTTGCCTACAATGTACAGGCTTCTCTCAACAAGTGTCATGTAATACTGTCTGTCTGAGCAAGCATGCACACAGAGATATTTTTTGGTGTTTTACGGGGCTCGCAACTGCATTAAGTTATTTGAGCGCGTGGGACACATTAATTGGTACATTTTCCGTTTGGTAGGAATTAGTTTTGAATTTTTACCCGGGTTGCGGCCGAAGCCTACTCTTATCGATTTTAGAACAAACAAAGGATCATTAACATGTACAACTTGCACACGAGACCTCTGAGATTGTTTTGCCCTTATCCAAAAAGGCTAGGTATTAGAGCTTACCTACCCTAAGATCAGGGGTATGGCTGAAAGACAGCAGTAAGGAGAACACAGAGACATGCGTTAAACCATTAGGAGTATCACTCTTTAAAAAAAAGCAGTGTAAATAAACTGAAACGACAATCTTTATTATTTTACTTTTTTCAATTTCTTTAAGCATATTATGATCAGCTCAGCCGTGTTCTTGATGATCTAAAAGTAGCATAACGAAATGATGCAAGTTCATTTCAAAATAGGCATAATACTTCTTCTCGGAACAGTTCTATTATAGAACCATTGAAACTGCAGCTCCCTGAAACCAATGACCTGAGCGAGACTTGTCACCTCGACTTGTTCAGACCAGTGAAATGTATTTTTCCTACTAAGGGGCATCCTACACTCCTAGTCTCGTGAGTCACGTGCAAAATGCACTTTTTGAGTTTTATGTCCTGCTTTGTCCATTATCTCATCCGGCTACTTAAAACACGTACTCGACAAATGGAACAGAGGGAATAATCTAATGTCTTTGATAGTTGTCTAGATAAATGAGATGCATGTCCAAAGTTCGTCCAGTGGTGTAGATAACTACCAGGTGTCTAAAAAGAGAGGACACATTCAAAAGGCAATACTCGGCATAGATACTCGGTCATCTTTAGACAAATTTCAACAAAACTTCGAAGACATAAAATTCAACGTTACATGTGTCAATATGAATAAAATCAAACAGCATGCTCGAAAAATATCAAGTTTTTATAATATATTAATCAGAATTAAACGAAATGTAAAAATTAACAACTTCATAGAAACCAACCATATCTTTATTAGGGAATAGTCACTATTTGTGCTTTGAAGAACCAATTGTACAACATTGATATTGTCCAATAAACCCAGGGAATAGCTAACTATTTAAATCTCCAGGTGTTGACCATTTCTCTCCAAACAAGCTCCAATGCGCCACTGGCAGCTTTTGAATTGCTTCTGAGTAGATGTCTGTTCAACATTGAGTTTCAACTGTTTAATATAATTGTTCGTGGGTTGTTTCTGTAGACTCTTTCTGTCAAAAGAACAAACCAAAAGGAAATAATTGAAGGGGCTCAAGTCGCGGGGAATGTGGGGACCATTCCGTATAACTATACCCATTTTGGCTTATAAATAAGACGTTCCCCAAACTTTTCTTGCAACCATGCAAGGGCTAGTCTCGTCGTGTGGGGTGTGGCCAAATTCTACTGGGACCAGATCTCTATACTATAAAATATTCTCCTCTCCCGACCTCTCAAAATACAGACAAACCTGTGTAAGACGGCCACCCATTGTCAAGGAGAAAAGTGGCCGCATAAGACAGGCGGCCGTCTTAGGCAGGACTGATCA
>NW_004797419.1:652761-653959 GCF_000002075.1 Aplysia californica
CCCGTTTTACAGTTAAATTATATAGAAAAAACGCAAGGGGGGAAATGGAAAGTGGCCGTTTGTACAGGTGGTCGTCTTATAGAGGTGGCCGTCAGGGCAGGTTCAACTGTACTTTCTCAGCAATGTGAGATATCCATCGGATGTGACTGTTGTGATTTTATCGTCCGTGTCTTGAAACCAGAACGGGCTGATTATGCCCCTGAAGCTATATCGCTTTTAAAAATCTAAAGTTTGTGTTTTTTCCAATTGTGGTTGAAAAAGTCAAGCTTGATATTTTTCAAACACCTTGTTTGATTTTAAGCATGTTTAAAAACTTAACGTCCCCAGGTTGAATCGTATTTGCTCAGTTTTGTGAGAATTTTTTTTACACCCCGCATTTGCCTGGTAAAAAAAAAGTAATAATATTGTCAGTGATAGTTATACAGATAGATAAGAATCCACGTTCTCAAAAAATAAAAATTGCTACTTGCAGAGAAGAATAATCATATTGTTAGTGATAATAAAACAGATAAGAGACGTGACATCCTGGTCAACCCAGACTACGCGGGTTTCTCGATTCCGCATATCTGTTCTACGCAGGATCGCTCTCACGCTGAGCCTACACACTTCTCTGTGGGCCTAGCTCTCACGCCCTCTACGCGGTAGATGATGAGTCCTACTTTATAGTGGGTGCTCATTGGTCAAAAGGACACCACCTGCATGATAAGGTCGAATTGCGTCCAACAAATTAAATGCATAGCATATGTATTAGCAACTCCAGTACACACTATGTCAAACTTTCTTCTGTTCTGTTAAATTTGACCCGTAAGTTCATTAAGAACTATCGCTGTAAGTGGTTAACGGGTGCTCTTGTGTGGTTCGCTCTTTGTTTACTATGAAACATTCTATCGTCCATATCTCTCCTCTTTCATTTGTGTATTTGCTACTCTCTTGTAACACCTCTTACATTTATCTGCAACACTCATATGTGTCCTTACTGTGTTGCAAATGCTACAAAACTCTTACTAAAAATTAAAAAGAAAGAACTATCGTATTTGGTACGTAAACAAAAGATTGGACCCGGAAATGTTTTGTAACTTTTTGATTGGGAATTTGCACCAAAGGTAACTGATTGTATCAGATCGCAATGCAGAAAAACTAACATGCGTGGCTTTTCTCGACTTTGTCAAACTGTGCCAAAATGGTAGCTTTTGCCCCC
>NW_004797419.1:654807-657531 GCF_000002075.1 Aplysia californica
GGGGTTACTGACAGATCTTCGTTCAGATAAATGCAAATGACTGGAATAACAACAGGGAATCCAATGTGGAAATAAATAATGAAACAGACAAGTGTACAATCGCTTCATCTGAAAAGTAAAATGGTTTAAGATTAAGATACAAATTATGTAAGAAAAATTGTCGTCCTTAAAGCATTCATAGTTCCGCTGTCTTCAACATGACACACAAGTTTACATATTAAAATCCTTTCACATGAACTTGATTCTAGGAGGGGGTGGGTGGCGAGGTGTGCCGTCTTTGCGGCACGAAGCAGACAAGCCCATCTTTCACCGAAATCAGAAGATCGTGATTTACATTAATGTGCAAAGTATAAGAAGCGTGCTGTTTGTCAAAAATGCTCTTGTTGAAACTCTCACTGAATTTTTATGAAACAACGTATGTTCCAAAATTGATGATGTACTTCAATTGTAAAGTGACTCATGTTCTTCTTTGTCGGTTATTGCTGTAATTAATCCTGAATAGCTGTATAAGTAAACTTTAGGACTTGTACATTAACAAGACCACACACACACACACACACACACACACACACAATTACACAAACACACACACTTACACAAACACTTTAGCGCGCACTCACATACACAGAATGCACAGCGTGTCTTGCACATAAGCATACTAGACAACCTAACCTGCAACTACAACGACGCCAAGTATCCACACTTGAAGCATGAACAAGGCGGCTTTCTTTTCCACGTACACCAACATCCTGCTTTCCTTGTCCCTTTAGCTCTGCCACGACATGTGCAGAATGGTCTGGTGTTTTGAAGGTTTTGATTGAAAACCTCTAAGTATTGAAAGTAGACCTTAGTGTAAGGATCAGTGCAGACTGTTCAGTTTTTGGGGGCTTGAGGAGGTTCTTATCTCTAAGTTCAGAACGAGTGAATTAGATTACCAGATGATACGTTTGTACATGATTATTTGGCACAACGTGCATTGTGCTACTTATTAAAACATGCAGACGTTCTTGCCTAAGTTCAAAACTTATAAATAAGAAAACGACTCGTCTGCTCACTATTTTTGTAAGTGTCATCAAGTAATCAATGTCCTGTTCTCTTGGAAGCCTTGCTGCACATGGTTTGGTAAGAAAAAAATATCATGAAAAGGACCCCGGACGCCTGCCCTTGTTTCAATTGCTTGAATTGCGCAAGAAAGCATTGGTAAAAACCCTCACCCCCCAAAAAAAATCTCTCTCTCTCTCTCTCTCTCTCTCTCTCTCTCTCTCTCTCTCTCTCTCTCCTGTTCTATTTAATTCTGTTTCTCTGTCTGGGTGACACCCCCCGCCCCCGCCTCTTTTTACCTCTCTCTCTGCGTCGAACTGTGAACATGTGTGTGTCAATCGCCTGTCATCTTTGCCCTCATTATTCCTCAAAGCCTAGAATGTTTAGTATCAATATAGAGGTTTGGACACTACTGTAAGTTCTCAAATTTTCTAGAAATTTCTCTGGGCTTTAGTGCCGGTTAAAAAAGGAGACAAAATGTTCTTATTCCTACGGATTTTTCAATTCCGTTTTCTTTATTGTCACATTTGTTTGTGTTATTTGTTTGGGGGGGGGGTTGTTTGTTTTCTCTTTGTATGTTTGTTTGTTCGTTTTTATTACAAGTTCTTGAGCCGAGGGGGGGGGGGGACACAAACTGATAGATTTTGGTTCAGATATAGGCACTTCAGTGAACGCGCTCACTATAGCGTCATTTGGCTTCGGAAAGTCCCATAGGGTTTTGTTTCCGGACATGACGTCTCATTGCGACAGTGGGTTCAAACTGTCCATATTTTTGTTTAATTTAGGGGACCAATATTCAAGTCCGATACATGTCTTTAAAGACCTGTGGATGGCCTTCAAAATGCTTCTTTCCAGGTCGATGTGCGACTAATGAGTTTCGAAATATTTCAAAGTGAAAAATAGACAATTTTTAACCTTTGATTTTTGATACATTTTCTCGTCATATTTTTTTCAAACTACCCTTGTTGGTAAACCATTCTTTGTTCTTCCAGAAAACGTTTAAATGGTTATCCTAGAAGTCTTACTTTGGCTAGTGTAGTTTTACCCTTTTATCAACCAAATCCGCGAAAACCTAGCTGAACCATTCCACCGTGACATCGCGCAGAGTCGTGACGTCACGCATTTTCGCCTTGAGCTTTTGGCTCCCTCTCTTCATTGTTTGAAATGTACGAGACAGGGAAATACATTGCCAAGAGATTTTTAAACTTTAGTTTAAAAAGTTAATCAATTTTGGTAATGTTTTATAATCCCTGACCTCACATTTTGCCTTAGTTCATTCGATAGTATAAGAAAACGAGACTTTTTAGATCCAAGTATTTCCATTTCATTGAGCTCCCCCCTCCCCCCTTTTTTCCCCTGCCCAAAGCCTTTCATTGCGTAGGTCTAGGGCCTAGATCTAGATCTAGTATGAAGAGTCCGGACTCGTGACAGTTGTTAACGCAGGCAAAAATTAATAGGCCAGTAAAAATTGACATCGAACACGGACATGAAAGATAACATCCAGTAACAAACAGGCTACAAATTAACAAACAATAAGGAGACTCCGAATTATTTTACATATACATGTATCTCACAGCCGCTACCCAATAAAAAGAAACCGTTACCCTAAAGGCACATAGAATAGTTGACACCGTAAATATACCAATGTTGCTCTAAAAATACTTCACGTGTACTTGTTTAGAT
>NW_004797419.1:657631-662545 GCF_000002075.1 Aplysia californica
TTTTTGATAAATTTTCTCGTCATATTTTTTTCAAACTACCCTTGTTGGTAAACCATTCTTTGTTCTTCCAGTATGAAGAGTCCGGACTCGTGTTGTTAACACAGTCAAAAATTAAATTGGGACGACTATTAAAGTATCTGATGCAATTATTTGCTTGATAAAGTTTCTTAGGTCTATTGTTAGTACCGATCCAGATTTTCTTTCTTTTCTGTCGTATGAACAAGAACGAAAAATGCTAATGTACTGGATTGTGGGATCCACTGCATGCCCCCCGCCCGCCCCCCCTCTCTCTCTCTCTCTCTCTCTCTCTCTCTCTCTCTCTCTCTCTCTCTCTCTCTCTCTCTCTCTCTCTCTCTCTCTCTCTCTCTCTCTCTCTCTCTCTCTCTCTCTCTCTCTGGGTGTGTGTGTGTGTATGTGTGTGTGTGTGTGTGTGTGTGTGTGTGTGTGTGTGTGTGAGTGTGTGTGTGTATGTGAGTGTATGTGTGTGTGTGTGTGGTTTCGTGTGTTCCCACTCCCCTCTTATTTTCATAACCGTACCTTTCTGTTCTTCTCCATCCCACTTTACCTGCTCTTCAACTTTATACATTTTCTCTATTATATATCCTTCTTGTCTTATTTGTCTTATAATCGCCACCGCCGCCATCCTTCCACGACTCAAGGTATTAGCTGTGTAAGCCTATTACTCTTTTCCACTGATGAAACAACCGTGAAGAAAGATGACAGTTGCAACAAAGTTCAGCGCGCTCATATGACCTTAGCAGTTGCGAGCGCCGTAAAACCTTATACTACTACTAACAAAGTGAGCACTTTTGCTCCTCAGTCCTTACTTTATTTTACTTTTTCCTTCCCCTGGTATCCTTGGGATGTCGAGGGGAGGTGCAGGTTTCTGCGTCTGTGATAGATATGCTAATTAGTTGTATTGTTCCAGGGCCTTTTTAACCCCATCCAGTCAAGTCTTTCTTGGTCTTCCTCTTGATTTAGCCGGATTCGCGGGTGTGGTAAGTTCTAGCCGCTAGTTGTTTCTGGGGCATTCTGGTTAGATGTCCGAACCATTTGACTCTTTGACGCTCTAATAAATTTACTACTGGTAGACATATGGTCTCGTTCCTTATGCTGTCTCCTCTGGTGACGTTGGTGGTTTTGCAGAAACATCTAATTTCGCGTGCATTGATTTTCTTTTCTCATGCCTTGTTTAGAGACCATGTTTGGCACTGGTATGTTAATGTAGGTATGAAGATTCTATAAAGCAGGATGTTCTTGAGCAATTGTCCTTTAACGCCATATTACTCTAAGACTACCCCCCGGGGCTATGCCATTGACTGAAGTGTCTTTATGCCATTCCAAAACAGAGGACGTTCTAATGCACAGTAGAATTGTAAATGGGCTGATCGAGCAATGGCATGCTCATAACTATGCCTCAACTACAACAGGGAACTGCGCCTTTTTCTTTCTTAATCCTTACTATCGTCATTTTCCTCTACTTCTTTTGTATGTTTGTCACACTCTTGTGACCTGCTATTTCCGGGGTGCCTTGATAGTCTAAGCAGACTTTGTGCTGTAGAAGCTAGAAAGGTGAGCAGAGTAAGTTTGATTCCCTGTAAGGACTTCTCTGTTGACATCCACCCCTTGGCGCTCATGTGATCTTATGCAGTTGCGAGTGCCGTAAAACCGCTACTAAAACCTCTAAGACTTCCCAAAGTTGACATCTATCTACCCTGTCGAACGCCTTTACTTGGTCCACGAAGACGATATTGAGGTCTTGTCATGCTCAATGGCAGTCTCACACAACTGTCCGACAGCAAAAAACCCCGTCAGTACAGCCCTTGCCTTTTCTAAAGCCAAACTGGGATTCACTGAGTTGAGTCTCTACAATCGGTCTCATTTTCATTTCCAGTATCTTGGCAAACGTTATATCCACACGGCTGAGAAGGGATATTCCTCTGTAGGCTCTGTGTTGTTTTTGTCGCCCAGGCCAGGTTAAATATCCTCCATAGCCAGAGTTCTCCGATATGGCCGTATAGTTTGATCTCTTCTGCTGTGATGTTTTCAACGCCTATATCGCTTTGTTTGTGAGGCTATTCTTTATAACATTGACATGTTGGGTTTCAATCTGCAGTATTGATGGTTCTGGAGTGGTTTCTTTCGGTGAGAAGCTGTTTGCTGTTGTTTCTGCTGTGGGATTCAGCAGCTCCTGGAAATGGCGTTTCTATCTTTCCTTAATCTTTGGCTTTCTGAAAATAGGGTTTTCTGTGCTCATCATTGACTATTTCAGTTTGGTTGAATGATTCTTCCCGCATCCTCATGCTTTTTTAACTCTCTAGTAGAACTCTCAAAGGTTTTCTTTACCTTTTGTTACCTGCTGTTCTCCATATACTGACCAGAATCTGTTCTTAGCTTCTTTTACTACCCTTGATGTATATCGGCGGTCCTTTCTGTATAGGATGTAATCTTCCTCCGTCTTTGATTTCTACCACTTTTTTAATGCTTTTTTCTTCAGTTGGACTTCACTTGGTCATTCCACCATATAGTTGTTTTCTTTTTCAGCCCTCTTGTTTTCCTGGTGCCGAACTCTTCTTTTAATGCTCTGTACACACATGAGCTTTGAAGTGGCTCCATTCCTCTTCCATGTCTCCCAATTTTGGGGGAAATTTGTGAAATACATCTTTCAAACGTTCATGTATCTTATCCTTGTTGTTGTCATTTATATTTCTGAGATTTACGACTTCTCATCGTTTCTTTGCTTCTGGCCTTTTCCTGTTTGGTGTGTCAATAGTCATGATGACTGGTCTGTGGTCAGCGTCTGTGATGTAGATGGGAATCACTCTTGAGTCTCAGATTTTTCTCAGTTTTGATCTTTTGGCTGGGATAAAATCAATTTGTGATGCTATCTTTAGATCATTGCATTTGTACCAAGTTTTAACTTGACTCCTTTTGTGTTGGAAGAAGGTATTTGATATGACGAGTTGCTGTTTTGATCTGTTTCCCTGTCACTGTGTGGCCGCATGTATCTCTCCCCCGTCGTCTTCCTTGTTTCCACTCTGCCGTTAAAGTCCCTCATCATTGTCACATTATCTTTGTCATCCACGGTGTTTAAAAGGTCACTCAGTTGATCATAGAACCGGTGTCGTTGTTCTTCGGGATATGAGTCATTGCATGGTGTATATATAAATATATATATATATATATATATATATATATATATATATATATCTGTATTTGATGTCCCTCAGTAATTGTCATATTCTATGGTGATTTCCCGCTTTATACCATACTCGTTGAATTTTTTTAATATTCTTCAAGTCTGTGTTATGCTTGGGTTTAACGGCATTTGCAACACAAATAGGTCATATAAGCCCCGAAGATTAGAGGTGTTACAAGAGAGTAACATACACAGAAAAGAACGAGGAGAGATAAGGACGGTTGATTGTTATTTATTGTTAATAGGGAAAAAAGGAACAAACCACACCCCAGAGCACCCGCCAACCTCCTGCTTGAGTTATGCATGTGAGATTGAAACTGCTTTCAATTTTAATCATTTTTCCCCAATAGCATGTTACAGAACTCTCTAAAACAAAATAAGTGATGTTTTTCTTCTGAAAATCGGACCATTATTATGGAAAGTGTACCCGTTTCTTTTTTGGGATAATAGGCATTGGACTCCCGACGTCACGATTATGACGTAATTAAACGGTAAATAGAATTTTATTCTTAATGTACTTCACTTTTATTTTTAAATATTGATTCTACATAAAACAGCAAACAAAATGATACCTCAATGGTCACGATACAACTATTATTAAGGATTTTATGACGTTGTGAAGCAAAATTTCGAGTGTTGGTGGCACAAAATGCAGTGCAAAAATTTGGCCAAATCAGGGCGAAAATTGATTCACAAAAACGATCGCTGCTTCTAAACTAACAAAGATAGCACAAAAATTTAAAAAGCTCTGAAAACAGAAAGTCAAGCTCTTTTCACTAATCCAATTTTAGTGCCCTCGGAGAAGTTTGAAAATTTCACTGAAGTGCCTAGATACCTATGACCGGAAACACAACAGACACGTCTTTATTTGAAAAAACAAGAAACTAACAAATGCGTACAATTTTTTCCCAAGAGAAGGAAAATGGATTAAGTAAAAGTATGAAAAGTGGTCGTTCTCAAAGCATAGTTCCACTGTCTTCTACGTGATGCATAATGTTACGCATTATAATTCTTCCTCGTGAACATGATAGCTTTAATAGTTCTAGGAGGGAGGGGGGGGGGGGGTGAGCCGTTTCCACTACACTAGGAAGACAACCCCCTTCTTTGGCCGAAGAAAAGCGTTATCTTGATTTACAGGGTGATCCAAAAAAACCCACCAAAAAAACGTGCAACTTGTTTTGTAAATGTCTTCCTCCATACGGAAGTTTTGCGCTTCAGATTTGGATATATAACATTTGGAAGCCAAAAGGAATTTGTCTGATATTCGTTTTAAATAAGTCCATTGGATAGTTTTGCTCTGTATGGTGCATTAAAACAACAACCCATTTTCAACCTTGTTACATTTTCATAGCATGACGCACCAGTTTTGAATTAGGCCTACCACTAAAAGTTGCAACAATAGCGCCATATTGTAAGCTACAGCAGTCCAACAAGTCAGCAGAAGTCTGCAGATATTATTTTTCCCAAATTTCGTTTGCCTGCTAGGATCATGGCTACGTTTAGTAAATAGCTGAGAGCTTTTTGTATTGAACATTACTTCTTCACAAACTCACCATCCCTGACATTTCGTAAGTTCTGCGCACGGCATTGAGAAAATGCTTAGGTGCCCTCAAGACCTTAGGCGGCATGAGTAGAGAAGTTCCGTCAGTTTGGATCTATAACGAATCAGAACAAAAATTTTCTTTTAAATGACCACTTCAGGTTGAACACGCACC
>NW_004797419.1:662718-667368 GCF_000002075.1 Aplysia californica
GTGTGTGTGTGTGTGTGTGTGTGTGATTGTGTGTGGTTTCGTGTGTTCCCACTCCCTCTTATTTTCACAACCGTACCTCTCTTTTCTTCTCCATCCCACTTTACCTGCTCTTCAACTTTATACATTTTCTCTATTATTTATCCTTCTTGTCTTATTTGTCTTATAATCGCCAATGTCGCCTTCGCGCTTTTCCCTTTCGTCAACCCGCAGCCACCTCCCGAATCGTCAGCCACCCCCAACCTCTGACACGGGTCAAACTTCCATCTATTTATAGGTAGTTAAATCTACCGGAATATGTATTAGACGAAGTGATGTGCAATGATAGTCGCAATAGAGAGATTGTTTTGGTCTCTCTTTACTCATCTGCACCACACGAATTTAATTGATGTTTGTCCCTGGACTCTGCCTTTACTAAAGTCTCGAATCTAGATCTAGTAGTAATCTAATTGCAGGTTGCAGATTTAATAAATTGCCGAGAGAGAGAGAGAGAGAGAGAGAGAGAGAGAGAGAGAGAGAGAGAGAGAGAAGGGGGAGGAGTAGATCTTGCAAGAACTTTCGGGCAAAACAAAATGGCGACCCGCGTAGTTCGGTCGGATCACCCACACCTATAGAAAGCATTTCGAAATTAGGAAAAACAGGTCTTGTTTCACAATGGGTGAGAATAGCCAACGCTGGCAAGTCTCACCCGGGATGAGAGGTCAATTGTACGGTTTTTATTCTCACCCCGGGTGAGGATAGCCACTTCCTTACTTAAATGATTAGGTGATTAAACTTGATCTCTTATTGACAATATAAAAGTCAATTTAAGCTTCATTTCGTTAGAAAACAATGTGTTAGGTTTGCTAACTTCATAGACTTTGTGTTAAACAACACTTTTACCAAAACGAATCCTTACAAGCCTAGGCTTGGCCTTTGTAATCTCGAAGGTTTAGAAGTAGAAGTAGAAGAGTCTACTACTAGATCTAGAGTCTAGTCCAATTTATTTAATCTCTTGAATGTACTGGATAACAACAGAAATCTGCAACCTGCCACTAGATTACAACTCTAGATCTAGATCTTAGTAAAGGATTTTAGTAAAGGCTGAGTCCAGGGGAAAACTTCAAGAAATTCTCGTGGTGATGAGTAAAGAGAGACCAAAACAATCTCAATAAATAGTGTATCGCGACTATCACGGCACATCACTTCACCTATACATGTTCCGGTAACTACCTATAAATAGATGGAGGTTTGACCCGTGTCAAAGGTTGGGGGGGTGGCTGACGATTCGGGAGGTGGCTGCGGGTTGACGAAAGGGAAAAGCGAGTCGCCTTCCTTCCACGACTCACGGTATAAGCTGTGTAAGCCTATTACTCTTTTCCACTGATGAAACAACCCTTAAAAAAGATGCTAGTTGCAACAAAGTGAGCACTTTTGCTCCTCAGTTCTTACTTTATTTTACTTTTTCCTTCCTCTGGTATCCTTAGGATGTCGAGGGGAGGTGCAGGTTACGGCGTCTGTGATAGATATGCCAATTAGTTATATTGTTCCAGAGCCTTTTTAACCCCATCCAGTCAGGTCTTTCTTGGTCTTCCTTTTGATTTAAAGCCGGAATCGCGGATGTGGTACGCTCTAGCCGCTAGTTGTTTCTGGGGCATTCTGGTTAGATGTCCGAACCATTTGACTCTTTGACGCTCTAATGAATTTACTACTGGTAGACGTATGGTCTCGTTCCTTATGCGGTCTCCTCTGGTAACGTTGGTGGTTTTGCAGAAACATCTAATTTCGCGTGCACTGATTTTCCTTTCTCATGCCTTGTTTAGAGACCATGTTTGGCACTGGTATGTAATGTTGGTATGAAGATTTTATTGATGAGCTGGAGATGTCACTTCAGTTGGGATGTTCTTGAGACTGAGAAGGGGTGCTAGCTGGTAGGTCACTGCATTTGCCTTCATAGTTCTTTTTCTTTGTCCATACGCCCATCTAGTGAGAAGATGCTTCCCAAATATTTAAATTCCTCAACTGGTTGGAGTTGTGTTCCGACAACAAGGATGTTGAGTTTCCTGGGGGGCTTTTTTTGCCTTGACAACTTCTGTTTTTGAAATGAAGATTTTTATGTGTAGGTGTTTACATTCCTCATTAATTAATTTTGTGGTGTGTTTTTTGTGATTCCTCTTCATCTGTATTTAATGTACTCTGGTCATCAGCAAATACAAGCTCGCTCAGTTCATTGATGTTGTCATTTGCTGCTTTCGTGATCTTATCCATGTAAGTGATGAAGAGACGCGGAGAGAGAACACACCCTTGTCTCACCCCAGACGTGATGGGGAAACAGTCCGATAGTCCTTCTGTTGACCTTTCGGCACACAGGCTGTTTTTATAAAGTGCCATGATGTTCTTGAGCAATTGTCTTTTAACACCATATTACTCTAAGAATACCCCCCGGGGCGATGCCACTGACTGAAGTGTCTTTATGCCATTCCAAAACAGGGGACGTTCTAATGCACAATAGAATTGTAAATGGGCTGATCGAACAATGGCATGCTCATAACTATGCCTGAACTACAACAGGGAACTGCGCCTTTTTCTTTCCTAATCCTTATTATCGTCATTTTCCTCTACTTCTTTTGTATGTTTGTCACACTCTTGTGACCCGCTGTTTCCGAAGTGCCTTGATAGTCTAAGCAGACTTTGTGCTGTAGAAGCTAGAAAGGTGAGCAGAGTAAGTTTGATTCCCTGTAAGGACTTCTCTGTTGACATCCACCCCTTGGCGCCCATGTGACCTTATGCAGTTGCGGGTGCCGTAAAAATCTCTACTAAAACCTCTAAGACTTCCCAAAGTTGACATCTATTTACCCTGTCGAACGCCTTTCCGTGCTTCACGAAGACGATATTGAGGTCTTGTCATGTCCAATGACTGTCTCACACAACTGTCCGAATGCAAAAAACCGTCAGTACAGGCAGTACAGCCCTTGCCTTTTCTGAAGCCAAACTGGGATTCACTGAGTTGAGTCTCTACAATTGGTCTCATTTTCATTTCCAGTATCTTGGCAAACGTTATATCCACACGGCTGAGAAAGGATATTCCTCTGTAGGCTCTGTGTTGTTTTTGTCGCCCAGGCCAGGTTAAATATCCGACATAGCCAGATTTCTCCGATATGGCCGTATAGTTTGATCTCTTCTGCTGTGATGTTTTCAACGCCTATATCGCTTTGTTTGTGGGGCTATTCTTTATAACAGGTTGGGTTTCACTTAGCAGTAGTGATGGTTCTGGAGTGGTTTCTTTCGGTGAGCAGCTCTTGTTTCTGCTGTAGGATTCAGCAGCTCCTGGAAATAGCGTTTCTATCTTTCCTTAATCTTTGGCTTTCTGAAAATAGGGTTTTCCGTGCTCATCATTGACTATTTCAGTTTGGTTGAATGGTTCTTCCCACATCCTCATGCTTTTTTAACTCTCTAGTAAAACTCTCAAGGGTTTTCTTTACATTTTGTTACCAGCTGTTCTCCATATACTGACCAGGATCTGTTCTTAGCTTCTTTTACTACCCTTTATGTATAGCGGCGGTCCTTTCTGTATAGGATGTAATCTTCCTCCGTCTTTGATTTCTACCACTTTTTGAATGCCTCTTTCTTCAGTTCGACGGGTTCCTTCACTTGGTCATTCCATATAGTTGTTTTCTTTTTCTACCCTCTTGTTTTCCTGGTGCCGAACTCTTCTTTTAATTCTCTGTACACACATGAGCTTTGAAGTGGCTCCATTCCTCTTCCATGTCTCCCAATTTTGGGGGAAATTTGTGAAATACATCTTTCAAACGTTCATGTATCTTATCCTTGTTATTGTCATTTATATTTCTGAGATTTACGACTTCTCATCGTTTCTTTGCTTCTGGCCTTTTCCTGTTTGGTGTGTCAATAGTCATGATGACTGGTCTGTGGTCAGCGTCTGTGATGTAGATGGGAATCACTCTTGAGTCTCTGATTTTTCTCAGTTTCGATCTTTTGGCTAGGATGAAATCAATTTGTGATGCTATCTTTAGATCATTACATTTGTACCAAGTTTTAACTTGACTCCTTTTGTGTTGGAAGAAGGAGGTATTTGATATGACGAGCTCATGTTCTGCACACAACTGTAATAGCATTTCTCCATTGCTGTTTTGATCTTTTTCCCTGTCACTGTGTGGCCGCATGTATCTCTCCCACATCGTCTTCCTTGTTTCCACTCTGCCGTTAAAGTTCCCCATCATTGTCACATTATCCTTGTCATCCACGGTGTTTAAAAGGTCACTCAGTTGATCATATAACTGGTGTCGCTGTTCTTCGGGATATGAGTCATTGCATATATATATATATATATATATATATCTGTATTTGATGTCCCTCAGTAATTGTCATATTCTATGGTGGTTTCCCGGTAGGGGATTTATACCATACTCGTTGAATTTTTTTCATACTCTTCAAGTCTGTGTTATGCTTGGGTTTAACGGCACTTGCAACACAAATTGATCATATAAGCCCCGAAGATTAGAGGTGTTACAAGAGAGTAACAAACACAGAAAATAACGAGGAAAGATAAGGACGGTTGATTGTTATTCATTGTTAATAGGGAAAAAAGGAACAAACCACACCCCAGAGCACCCGCCAACCTCCTGCTTGAGTTATGCATGTAAGATTGAAACT
>NW_004797419.1:667468-668575 GCF_000002075.1 Aplysia californica
TAAGTTCTGCGCACGGCATTGAGAGAATGCTTAGGTGCCCTCAAGACCTTAGGCGGTATGAGTAGAGAAGTTCCGTCAGTTTGGATCTATAACGAATCAGAACAAAAATTTTCTTTTAAATGACCACTTCAGGTTGAACACGCACCATGCGCAGACCTTTAAACGTCACCAGGATGCAGATTCCAGTAGTCAAGTCCCCTGAGACGTCTGTGCATAGTCGATCTGCTGCTAGGACTTCCCTACACCTCAACAGTTTGCATTCTCAAGGTTGATCTTAACCTACGATTGTAGGCTACCATTTTTATCTTCGCTAGACCGAGACGACATGGATCATAGCATGATAATGTGTTCATGATTCCTCGATTGTCTTGAAAAGCAGGATCATTTCCTCGATGACATTTGGTTTAGTGCAAAGTCCATTTTCACCCTGCGGGATATGTTAACTCCAAAAATGCTGTCAAATAATAATACTATTATAATATCATTATTATTTTCACCCTCCGGGATATGAAAACTCCAAAAATGCTATCTTTTGGGCACCGCACACTTATCGTCCCTAGAAGCCACTTCAGACTGAATATGTTCAGTGTATGTGCCTATGTAAACACTCATGGTTTGGCAGGTCCTTGTGTTTGGGCGCCATTGAACATTTCGAAAGATGCGTTAAAAATGTGTTGAGTCCAAAGGAGAGCATGTGGAGCACTGCTTCTAGGAATTTCAGAATGAAATCGTTAGGTTTTTTTAAGTCTGTAAAAAAAATTATATATTGTTTAGACATCACAGGGATGTAAAGTTTGATGTCAAAGGGAAAATAAAGAAAAATGCCACCCAATCTTTTCATGACTTCCTTTACAAGATTTATTTAATGTGTGAACTTTGCGGGGTTTTTGGGGGGTCCTTTTTTTCTTTAAGATATTTCCGTTTTCAAAACAAGTTTTTTCTTCGTGGATTTTATGTCAATCAAATTCCTTTCGAATGAATTATGTCTGTTCCAAATTACATTATTCTAGAATAATTTTTATGGTAGATAATCAGAAAAAAGTGTTGTACCGTTGTTGTTTGTTTGTGTGTGTGTGGGGGGGGGGAGGGGTTATCACCCTATGTTCT
>NW_004797419.1:672478-674865 GCF_000002075.1 Aplysia californica
GCATGTAAGATTGAAACTGCTTTCAATTTTAATCATTTTTCCCCAATAGCAAGTAACAGAACTCTTTAAAACAGAATGAGCGATGTTTTTCTTTTGAAAATCGGACTATTATTATGGAAAGTGTGCCCGTTTCTTTTTTGGGGATAATAGGCGTTGGACTCCCGACGTCACGATTATGACGTAATTAAACGGTAAATAGAATTTTACTCTTAATGTACTTGACTTTTGTTTTTATATATTGATTCTACATAAAACAGCAAACAAAATGATACCTCAATGGTCACGATACAACTATTATTAAGGATTTTATGACGTTGTGAAGCAAAATTTCGAGTTTTGGTGGCACAAAATGCAGTGCAAAAATTTGGCCAAATCAGGGCGAAAATTGATTCACAAAAACGATCGCTGCTTCTAAACTAACACAGATAGCACAAAAATTTAAAAAGCTCTGAAAACAGATAGCCAAATTCTTTCCAATAATCCAAATTTTAGTTCCCTCGTAGAAGTTTGAAAATTTCACTGAAGTGCCTAAGTCTACCAATAATGGACAGGGTCGAGGAAACTATTGTTCCTCTTGCTCTTTACGTGAACACTGAAAAAAACTTACAACATGTACTTTCATCAAAGTCACCCAATTCCTTTCTTTTTAACCCAACATGTCAATAACATTAACGCCAGCAAAAGAGTTTAGCAAATGATATGAGCCAAATCGATTTCACACCCATCAACAGATAACGAGCAAATAGCAGTCGTTCCATTAGAGGACTCGGATCTCCACACGCAAAGGAACTGAGCCATCAACAGTCTGGCAAAGTTCGTTGTCAAAATGATTAATTAAGACACCCAAGATTTAGGTTCGACTTTAGTTTTACTTTTACTAGTCTTTCCTGGAACCCATTTCTTTTCAACCTGGTGTCCTGGTTGTAATATGCACCCATCTAGTTTGACTAAACTCTTGCGTTTGACATCATGTCGACTAGTGCTCAACATAACGTTTGCCTATTGGAAACCTCTGGGTGGTTTTAGGGTGTCGCTGGTAGATCATACTACTTTTCTTTCCCATTTTTTTTTCTCTGTCTGTCATGCTTTTTCCTCTGCATGAAATGCCCGCTTCTGTGTTAATGCGTTCTGTTTACTTGAGCAAACAAAACCTATCCCCAGGATCCCGCTGTGTGCCGCATTATCGCTCACACGCGGAAGGAAAATTTAGTTCAGCGTTACCTCTGACATTTGAAGATTCTTGGTACTCTATAAGGTGTAACGGAAAGGAAGGGAAGGGAAGCGGAAGTGCATAAAGCCAATAAATATCATTTCAGAAGTTTGGACATGACAATTTCAAAATCTTGCCAGCTAGGCCTGTCCGCACTCCAGGTACTCACGCCTACGTTGGAGATGATCCAAGACTATATTGTAAGGAGCATGGTATACCATTATTTTAAATTCCTCTAAATTTTTCAAATTGATTAGATTTGACTTGCTTTAACTTGCTGACACTATTTGGCACTAATTGATCCCACGATATTTGTAGGTGAACTAATTCAACTTTCGTAGATTTTCGGCAAACACAAAAAGATCCTGAATTGTTCCCATGAAAGATCGGATGCAATCAATCAAAATACTGCAAATCACAATTTTTAAAATTAAAGCAATATCTGGTTTTAATAATAAAGTGCGATAAAATGTATGTAGAAGTCCAAAACATGCCAAAAGTGCTATAAAATGTATGTAGAAGTCCAAAACATTCCATAAAAGACGCCGCAGCCTAGTGGATGTATAACTGTAAAATCACCTCGGGCTAATTCAGATCAAGTATGTGTTCTGGAAATTCAAACCAAGCTTCTTGGAATCCCGTGCAATTTTAAACTATTGTAATGGCAGTGACAACTCCCCCTCTCCAAGAAAGAAACAAACCACCAATTTTCTGTTCATTTGCATATGGGGACTTGATTAAAATCAGAGATTCTGGCTACACTTTCCTCCTGACAGAGTTCAGCAGAAACGAAGGAAACAGTGAGGGAGGTAAAGAGGTACGATGTGGTTGGGACCTTAATGTGGGCGTGTAATTTTGACTGGTGAATGCATTATTCATATTGTTGGACTCTCAGAAATTGGCAACTGGTATGCTATAAATACAACCAGTGCCAGCATTTGCCATAGTAGGCTATATCTTCACTTCCCCGTGCCATTAGTTTTGTGAACATGGGACAGCGATATAAGTGAAACTCGTACCATCAAAAAAAAATTTTTTTAATATCACCATAAAGTTACACCTGATCTCCAGTATGTGGTTAGTGGGGGCTCTGGTGAGTGGTTTGCTCCTTCTTTTCTATCAAACAGTCATCTGTCGTCTTTATCGCCCCCCCATGTCAATAACATTAACGCCAGCA
>NW_004797419.1:674965-675951 GCF_000002075.1 Aplysia californica
CCCTTTTGTCTCCAAAAACAGAACTATAAACGGACAATAGTCAAAAACTGATGCATTCTACAAAACATGTTTTATTAAGCATTGTATTATGATAGAATTTTTTTTAAACGTGTAGGCATAATGGTTTCACCAACAGCAAGACAAACCCAAAAGATGCATTGCGATTGTGACGTGCAAGGTTGAATCACAATATTAAGTGTTTAGTCACTGATACACAATGCAATCACTAACTCCTGGTACATTGATACCTGGAGGTGTGATCTCTGAATCAGAGGTTAGGGCATAATGACCCTCCATCATTCACGGTCGCGAGCTACCATTGCACATTCTGCCATTTCTAGTCCATGTTTTATGACACAACTTTGACCTCAAGACTTTTGTGAGACAGGGATGTTTATTATCACCTGTCCTCTTCATATTGGCAGTCACAATAGTCTCGTGTCATTTTAAGAAGCGTAGTGCTGTATGTTCCTAAATTTTATTTTATTCAGCACGGTTTGTCTAGTGTGAAGAATTTGACTTACCAGATTGTCTGTCTCTTTTCGTGTTTTTTCCTTTGCTTTTTTTTTAGCTCCTGGCGGAACAATCAAAACAAAGAAGGTGAAGCAGCAGAGCATTTTGCTTTCGATATTTATGCGTTTGAGAGTATTTATAAAAAATAAAAATGTAATTTAATTGTATTATTCTTTCCTCTATCGTATTTCGCAATGAGCAGTCACTATTACCACTGACAATCTTCTTTTTCTATATCTTCCCCACCCCTAAAACAGGTTGTTGGTCCATCATGGTTGCCTGTGTGCTCGGGACAGCTGCTGCCCATTGTAAGTTGACCTCTGTCGGTGTATGTATATGAGTACGTGTTGTGTGAGTGTGTGCATGTGCATGTGCGTGGAGTATGTGTGAGTTTGGGTTTGGGTGTTTGTGTTAGTATGTATGTGTGTATGTATATATATTGATAGATATATGTACATAATATATATTATATA
>NW_004797419.1:676088-679649 GCF_000002075.1 Aplysia californica
TCTCTCTCTCTCTCTCTCTCTCTCTCTCTCTCTCTCGTTCCCCTCATAAATTTCACCTTCCATTGTGCTACGTGAGACAAGAGGTCCCTTGAAGGACCGCCCCCTCCCCCCATATTATCATGTTTAAGAGACAATTTTGTCGTCAAAGGTGACAAAAAATTCTTCGAGAAGGGGAGTGGAAAAGCGCTTTAAAAATGTACGTCCGTGTGTGTGCTTGAGTGTGTGTGTTTGTGCCTGTGTTTGTGTGTGTGTGTGTGTGTGTGTGTGTGTGTAATTGCGTGTGTGCATGTGTGTGTATATGTGTGTGTCTGTTAGTATGTGTCCGTGTGTGGATCGTGTGTGTGTGCGTTTTTGTGTATGTGTCTGTGTGTATGTGTTGGTGTGTATATGTCTGTTTGTGTGTGTTTGTCAGCATGTGAGATTGTGTGTGAGTGTGTGTGAGTGTGTCTGTGTGTTTGAGTGTATGCGTGTGTCTGTGAATGTGTGAATGTGTGTGTGTTTGGGTAGGGCAAGTGTGTGTGTGTGTGTGTGTGTGTGTGTGTGTGTGTGTGTGTTTGTGTGTGTGTGTGTGTGTGTGTGTGTGTGTGTGACATAAATGAATAGCATTTATATGATGGTCTATCCTGTTAGGTCAAATGCTCTGGGCAATTTTGTCTTCTTGGAAAAGGGCGAAGAATTCAGTTGTCCTTAGGGCTCGCTGAACTAGTTAAACGTATACTGGTTTTTTTAGAAATGAACCCAAATTTCTCAATGCCCCCCTCCCCCGACTTTCCCCACCCCTTTTCCCCGCATCTTTTTCCGTTTCCATTTCTTCCTAGCAACTCCTGACACATGTGGGGACTACTTTTTCCTCCCCGTGCTCCCAAACTGTGACCTGTACCTAGAGGCTGTCCCATGCTTCAACAACACGCACACGATAGTGGTCACCATGGCAACAACAGCCGGCGAGGTCGTTCACAGTTTCTCCGTGACTTTCGGTTCTATGAAGGAACTTTCCCTTCTGGCAGTCAACAAGAAGAAAAGCGAAGGTTGGCATTGAAAATTAGATCTATATATTTTAAAAAACCATTCTGTTTCGTTTTCATACATTATCGACAGGTCAATAGGCAGGAATGAGATATGAACAGGAAACTGAGATGACCACTTTCTCCTTGATAATAATTAATCGCCTCGGACAGGTTCGTATTTAGACAAACCATTAAAAGGACAAAGTCAGTTCCAAATATTCATCAGTGTAGAGGTTTGTACCACAAGTAGATGAAAAATAGGAGTCAACTTAATGGAATTTTAATCAAAATCACAAACAAGTGGCTTTCGTTTGCCTGGACTGTTGCCTTTTGCATGTATTTATATGCCGTTTTACTACAACATGATGAACGCTCTCATGGAGGCCGGAGGAGGCGTTTCAAAGATAGCCTCAAAGCACCTCCGAAGGCCTTCAAGGGCAGTGACACGATATGGGAGCAGATTACCCAGGACTTAGTCACCTGGGGATCAGTTGTCTCCAAGGGACAAAGATTTTTATAAAAGCAACAGAACTGCCGCAGTTGATCAATACAGTATTGCCAGAAAGACCAGCGTCAACAGATCTTCAACTGATGCCATCATCACCTGTTCGTGTTTTGTTATTCGGTGTCAATTGGCCGGACCATCCACCTGCGCACTCTCCGCCGTCCCATGAATGACTATAATAATGGTCTTCGTCGACTCCACAAACAAACAAGGTGCCGTTTTACCGGCTTGGCCACAAGAGTCCGTGTTAGAACGTTTTGGCTTTTTTCTCTTTGATCACTGGTCGCATGAGTTCGATTCTCATCAGGAGAAAAAAACCTATATAGTGTTTTGGTTTATAAGAAGGATTGAAGTACATATATTTCATGAAGCTTCACGGTTTCTAAGAGATCTAGAATTTAGTAAATGTCTCGTCTCTTAGCTGAGTCTTCCTTCGTAGTTGGTATTTATTCCTAGCTTTCTTCTTCAGACATTTCTTTTTGGTATGAGGTTTTTTCTTGTTTTTCATCAAATACCATATAAACCAGAATTTTAAAAGTATATTTTCCTTTCAGCTTTGAAAATAATAATCTTCCTTGTCTTGTGCGCAAGCACATGAGAACAAACACACGTCCACACACTCACAGGAGATAGAGAGCACGCTAGGGTTACGTCTCATTCTCTTACAGAGCCAGGCAGGATTACCGACTGGGACACAGAAAGATTGAGACAAAATATAGGCTGTGAGAAAGGGAGACAGGTTGAAAGAGATTGGTAAAGCCAAATTTCAGAGCAGACAGGCATTAAGAAAGTACATAGCTACTCTTATGACCTCAATGAAACAGCAAGTATATTGGCCGTTTCGTCTTCATACGAAATGACCACTGTTTACCAAAGCATCCTAGCACATTTGCGACAACAGTAAGCTCAAACCATTTCGTTGATTAAGTTTCGTCATCACCCATGCATTATTCAGAAAGCCAAACGGCGCGGAGCGGCCTAGACTGGGGTTTTTTCCCCTGGATCTTCGAAGTCCAGTCTCGCGGGCAATCTTCTGAATATTTGATGTGGACAACACAGCTTCTGCGACGCTAGCCAGACGCTCACGCAGTAGGGGTCATCCATTTATTGGACAAATCCTTGCGCAGTGAGAAAAACATGTTTCCAGAGCCAACTTCTCTACAAAGTCATGTTTTTGCGTCAGCATTAACGTAATTTATTTTCAGATTTAAGTGTTTAGACGCTTAAAATCCCGGCCTTAAAGGTTAGAATGATTTGCGGATCCCAACAACTTTAATGGGATAAAATTATTTGTTTTGTTTACCACAAGTATCAAATCTCACTGCCATAAAGGGAAATAGTGTAGGTACACACTGAGCCGAGTCTTAATCATTAGACTATAAAACACACACGAAGTACCACACACACACACACACACACACACACACACACACACACACACAGAGAGAGAGAGACACACACATAAATCTTAAAACTGCGCAGACATGTTCATGAATTGTATTTAAAATAATCTAGAAGATAATAATATTTCAACAGAGAGATCTATGTGTTTTGCTGTTTTTTGTGTGTGTTTATTGCTTTGTTTTGTTTTGTTGTTGCTGTTGTTGGTGTTGTTGGTTTTTTTTTGTTTTTTTTTTTACTGTTCTATTTTGTTTTGTTAACGAACTAGCAACTTTGTTTGTGTTGAGACTTCTTCCCCTGTAACATTAGATGCTGGTCAACAAGCAGAATCTGTGCTGGACACGAGGATTCGCGATCATTACACTGGGTCTAATTTTGTTTGCATAATAATTTGTTCTACCTTTCACTTCCTTTTTTTGTGGAGTCGGGAAAAAGAGGCTGCAGTGTCAGTTTGGTCACAGCGTTCAAACACGGGAACTAACAAAGCAAGCAAAGCCAAGACCATTATGTAAAATATATTGAAGGTACATCGCCAACTTATAATGAACCCCAATAATTGTGTTACCAGGTCAGATGTTCTATTACGATGCTGATACAGAATTTTAATTTTTGTTTTGTTTTGTTTTGTTGTTTTTGGTGGTGGTGGGT
>NW_004797419.1:679749-681720 GCF_000002075.1 Aplysia californica
ACACACACACACACACACACACAGAGAGAGAGAGACACACACATAAATCTTAAAACTGCGCAGACATGTTCATGAATTGTATTTAAAACAATCTAGAAGATAATAATATTTCAACAGAGAGATCTATGTGTTTTGCTGTTTTTTTAGTGTGTTTATTGCTTTGTTTTGTTTTGTTGTTGCTGTTGTTGGTGTTGTTGGTTTTTTGTTGTTTTTTTGTACTGTTCTGTTTTGTTTTGTTAACGAACTAGCAACTTTGTTTGTGTTGAGACTTCTTCCCCTGTAACATTAGATGCTGGTCAACAAGCAGAATCTGTGCTGGACACGAGGATTCGCGATCATTACACTGGGTCTAATTTTGTTTGCATAATAATTTGTTCTACCTTTCACTTCCTTTTTTTGTGGAGTCGGGAAAAAGAGGCTGCAGTGTCAGTTTGGTCACAGCGTTCAAACACGGGAACTAACAAAGCAAGCAAAGCCAAGACCATTATGTAAAATATATTGAAGGTACACCGCCAACTTATAATGAACCCCAATAATTGTGTTACCAGGTCAGATGTTCTATTACGATGCTGATACAGAATTTTAATTTTTGTTTTGTTTTGTTTTGTTGTTTTTGGTGGTGGTGGGTTTGGTTTTATTTTTGTTTTGGATTTTTTGGGGGGAGGGTCTTTGTTTTTCTGTGTTTTGTTTTGTTTTGTTTGTTTGTTTGTTTGTTTGTTTGTTTGTTTGTTGTTGTTTTTTGGGGGGGTCATCACAACTGTGTTTAACCGAAGATGGTGCAAAAGAGCATGAGTTGGTTTACAACGTAGTAGATTGTGTTTGAAGATTACAAGTACCTAGTCAACGTTCAGCCAATGAAAGCTTTAAGAATACTAGTACATTATGGTAACATATTATGGTGCTTGTCGTGGACAAGCTGTTCCGGTTATCTTAGCCCACAAGATAAAAATAAAACGATTTCATTTCTCTGTCATTTTTGCACTTCTTGTTTTTAACATTTAGAAAGTGAATTTCTAGTAAAACTTCCTGGAGCATATGCAACCGATACAACAGATTGAGAAACAGCAAAAAAACTAGTGTTTCAAAACCTTGGACTCAGATGATCTGAACAGGTGGCCAGCAATATGGGTCCCCTCCCCCCCCCCCCTCCGACCCTCCATGAACACAGTAAAATTGTCAACATTTGGAGACTTCTAGTTATAATGTCGTATAACACCTACTGGGTCAAGCGAATCAACCCTGAAAATTTCTAAAATAGGCAATGTTCGAGAATGCTCGAATCAGGGATGTCCATACCATAATCCAGCTTGATACCAAATGAGCTAGCGATGTGTCCCAAGTGGAAAAGAGACTGAAGTTCCGTAGCAGCAAAGAATAGTATACAGCAACTGAATCAGCCAACTCAAATAAAAAGAGACGTTGGAATGAACAAATTTTAAACTTTGAGGCAAATTTTCTGGAATATAAAATGATGTTTAACAACTCAGTGACCGTATGGAAGCTTGTTCTAGTATGCTTTCATTTCGACTTTGCCGAGTGAAATGCTACAGGAACTTGATCTTGGGGCATATTGCCTCCGTATCTCTGTTAAGATGCCAAAATACCTGTAGACGTCGTGTCCTTTTGCGCGTGAAGCTGAGGGCATACCCGCAATACACAACACACTTATTTATTCAAAATGGAAATTATGGTTTGAGTTACATGTCTACTAGAAGAAGAAGAAGAAGAAGAAGAAGAAGAAGAAGAAGAAGAAGAAGAAGAAGAAGAAGAAGAAGAAGAAGAAGAAGAAGAAGAAGAAGAAGAAGAAGAAGATAAAGCTGACTAAGAAGAGAGAGAGAGAGAGAGAGAGAGAGAGAGAGAGAGAGAGAGAGACATATGAAGACCAAAAACCGAGGTACAAGCCATAAGAGGAAGCGAAGAAAAAGAAGACTTCGATTCCGAAAAAAAGAAGAAGAAAAAGAGATTATTTCT
>NW_004797419.1:683837-685408 GCF_000002075.1 Aplysia californica
GAGAGAGGAGGGGGGAGAGAGAGATTGTGTGTATGTTTGTTTGTGTGTGTTTGGGTATTAATGTGTGTATGTGTGTGTGAGCGTTTATAATTATAATAGAAAAATCCCCGTGGAGATCAACTAATCACTGAACAGCACAACTAGCTCTCTATATTCAATATCCTACTTTTGCCATTTTGCAGCTTCTTGCATTTTCTGTAGGCATTATCATCGTTTCTAAGAACCAATCGTTATGTATTCCAAGGTTGATGTTTTTATGTATGTGTTTTTACGCCCTCATCAAGTCGTTTTGGATTACTTCAGTGGCAGACCCTAACCTCGCCTGTCAAGGCCAATCCGGGGAGTTAACCTCTAAGCAGAATAACCGAAATACTCCATTAAAATCCCCCCCCCCCCACTCGGGAAACAAACGTATGTCTTCCGCGTGCCACAGCAAAGAGCCTGACTGCTACACCATAGACGGCAACGTACTGCAAGCTAGATCATATCAAAGATTCACTCAGACTTTTTTTCTTTCTTGAATCCATTATTCCTTTTATCCATTCTTGTTTACCCTTATCCGTTCTTTCTTTCACTTATACATTCTTCTTTCATTTGTAAAATTATTCTTTCTCCCATCCATTCTTCTTTCGTTTACTCATAGCGGCTTCACTGTTATGTTCTTTTTTCTGGAGCTATGACCTGTCTGCGGAGCTTTTTTGAAGGATCCCCAAAAGGAAGAAAGCGAGATAAACAGAATAAAGACGAATCTGGGATGAGGACGAAGTGTGTGCTTACGGCTCAGACAGGAACAAATCGATATTGGCCCAAAATGCCTCACAGAAGTTGTCGTGCGGCGCATATTGAATATTTATACAGTAATTTTCCGTCCTTATTACAATCATTCTCCGTGTTTTTGTAGACAAATAAGTTTGAGTGGATCTCTGTTCTTCCTGTCGCGTTGGAAGGATGGCAATTAAACAGTTACGGCGTTGTTTCTATGAATGTCTATAGGACAAACGGCATTAAAGATTTCCGCAAGATAAATTATTTAGAACAGGAACAAGCAGCTAACAAACAAACCAGCATAAATCAGATTGGAATAATATAGTATGTAGTACGCACCTTTGAAACCATAGTAGTATTGTTCTTCGCTGATTGTTCAGTAGGTTATGGTTTTTAACGGGGTTTAGGCGTTACTGTATTTAAAGACTAAATACTCAGCATATTAAACACTATTCTGTTCTATTTGCTTCTAATTCCTTTTAACAAAATCTTTCAAACGTCTTCACTTTTAAATAAGCACTTCAAACAAGAAAGAAAATGAAGATCGGATACTCTATACAATAACAATTACACAAATTTCTAAAGGAATGTGCGTCTAAAGGAACAAGCGTCTCTCTGTAACACCGAAAATAGAAAAGTAAAAGTTTTAACTTCATTTGAAAGGACTATCCTAAATTCAAAAACGGAAGAGGAAGCAATTTTGACAATTAGAGCTGACGTCTTTGACAATAAATCAGTGAAGAATGTTTTATACTGAACAATACTTCTTTGGGTCACAGGATTCGAATGGGGCGGGGGGGGGGGGG
>NW_004797419.1:686272-689104 GCF_000002075.1 Aplysia californica
ATGAACAGTTCTACCTGCGCCCCCCTCTCTCCCTCCCTCCCTCCCCCTCTCTCTCTCTCTCTCTCTCTCTCTCTCTCTCTCTCTCTCTCTCTCTCTCTCTCTCTCTCTCTCCCCTAAAATTATGTTGCTGTCTGAATTTAGAACAGTTGAACAGCTTGCTAACGAAATAATGTGAAAAGCTTACGATTCTAAAAAAGAAAAATAACGAATCTATACCCTTGTTTCCCAGGTCTGGTTCTACGAAGCACTGACGATATCTCGGTGTATGTCCACAAGACAGCCGGCGACTCCATGGTGGTCTTCCCCATCGACAGCTTTGAACGGGAGTACCAGGTTCTCAGCGTGCCTGCCTACTCGAGACCAGGCACTGATGCCAGCAGAACCACTAGCAGCAGCAGTAGCAGCAGCAGCAGCAGCAGCAAATCCGAAGGCGGCTTGCACAATGGAGGAAGACATCACATTGCCATCCAAAGCTCGTTGCTGTATATCTTTAGCCCGTTCAATAACACTCGCATCACGTTAACGCCTTTGGACGAAGTATTTGGCACCTCTTCGTCACCCTCGTCGATATTGCAATCATCTTTCTCTCAAACTGCAACAAACTCTTCTTCGTCTTCGTTATCGCCCTCATTACCTTCTTGGCAGGGGGCATCGTCATCCTCGTCTTCGTCTCCTTCATCGACATCCTCAGCATCATCCTCATCATCAGTATTATCATCCACATTGCTTTCATCATCTTCGTCGTCTTCGTCGCCATCATCACCATCGTCATCATCTACAGTTCTGTTGGATGCCTTTGAGATTCACGTGCATCGTATCGACCCCACCCGGGGCTATCTACTACACTCTACGGACGTATTCGCAGTTCTCCAGGTTCAAACCTCCACCAAAATGACAAAGCGGGCGTCTCTCTGTGTCGACTCGAGCTTGCAGCTACTCGACTTTGTGCAGCCGATTGCCGTCAGAGGCCGACACTTCTACCTGGCTTTCCCTAACCTCACAGACTTCTCCATTTACATCAGTGGTGAGCTATTTCCGATGAGAACCATTTTTGTTTCTTTTCTTAAGCCCTCGTAAATAAAGAATAAAGTTCTGAATAAAGAAAAACACATAGTCTACTTTTAGCCCAATCGAACAAAACACGTTCTCTTAGTACACCAGAATTGGTTCAACTATGTTTATTATTTTGAAATGAATTTTGAAACGAATTTCGATGGCTATGCCTTGTTTCCCTTTCCTACCAAATGCAATTCAGCTAATGAAGTATTAATTGTAGGTACAGCAGCGGGGGAGAGAAAGGAGGCAAGGGAGAGCAAGAATCAGGAGAAAATAATGATGGCAGTCATTACGAGTGTTTGTTAAACATTTGTACACAACCTATCGAAGCAACTTAACTTAATGGGCTGCCTGATTGCACTTTGTCTATCAGGGCCAACATTAGCACACTGGGATAGGTCATCGCTGCAAATAACCTGAGATACAAGATACGATAACTTCCCAACACGGGAATCCAACTCACGTTCTGCTCTGCATGCATTAGCGAACGACCATTAACGATAGCACCACAAACGCAGTAAGTGCGGGTGAATAAAGAAGAGAAACCAAGAAACATTAAGAGGAAGTTCAATTTAGAGGAGGAGAGGGAGGGGGGAATGACGGTTGTGAAGAAGAAGAAGAAGAAGAAGAAGAAGAAGAAGAAGAAGAAGAAGAAGAAGAACAACAACAACAACAACAACAACTGTTCCAATTAACGCACAAAAATCCAAGATGGCCCGGAGGAAATACATGTTTGCGATAGTGACAGTGTGGCTTCGGGGTCGTTCGGAGAGAGTACTGTGTCGTTTTGAGGTCGTTTTTGGGTCGATTGTTGTTTCTTTCGTGTCAATAACTTCAGATGTTTTAGATCTTATCCTAGCCGTAAGCTCCAACAATTTGGCTCAGTTTCTTTTCTGTTTAACTACCAAAAACTGCACCGACTAATTTCTAATTGGGTTTTTGTCGTTGTTGATTTGTGCTGTTGTTTAGATTTCTTTCGTTGTTGTTGTTGATTTTTTGTTTTGGTTTTTTATGATGGTTCTTTAATTTTTTTAATTTTTTTTTGGAGGGGGGGCGGTAAGTGGTTGGATAAATGTGACAATGCCTTTGTTAATAACGTCCGATCAGATATTATTCATAATATGCCAGGCTGGTTTTACTCAAATCCATCCACCGACAGCTGAGTAGATTCACCCCTTATCTTTCCTGTCCATCTCTTGACATCGACCCAGGTCTCTCATTTCTGCTTGTGAATTATACGCGCAGTTTTTCAACTTTCGGATTGGAATAACTTCGACACCTAAAACCGAGATGCTCCTTTAAGCACTTGTTTAAATAAAAACTAACGTTGGAAATACGTTGTTGCGAACTTAGGCAACATTATAAGAGACATCACGAAAGAAACATTATAAGAAAGGCAAAAAGACGTAAGTAGGTCACATAAAAACTGGGAATACGCTCGTAGATAGAGAGGCAGATAGACAGATCCAATTTGAGCCACATGAAGGACAAGGCGGGAAGGTGCGTGCCTACTCGACTATAGCGAGATGGGTCATATCTAGCCCTTGATATAGACGCCATTGCCCAAGTATGGAGAACAAAGAAAGGCGGTCATGACAGGGCGCTGTCTAGAAGTCAAAGTCTGTGAGTGTTTGTAGGACATCAGGCTGTCTTCCAATGAAAGTAGATTTCAAAATAGGTCCGCCGTCTTCCTTTCATTGCAACGTTTTATTCCGCCATCGAGAGAGAGAGAGAGAGAGAGAGAGAGAGAGAGAGAGAGAGAGAGAGAGAGAGAGA
>NW_004797419.1:689204-699204 GCF_000002075.1 Aplysia californica
AGGGGGGGGGGTGAAAAGAGTGGAAAATCAAAGGAAAACAATGCTGTAAGCACGGGTTGCTGTATTATATGTTTAAGTCCCAATCGACACGATTTAGAAGGTCAACAAGGCGGCCTGCTTCGAATTTGCCTGTCGGGATCAATCTCTACTTATTGGGATACTCTCCCTGCAGACAAATGGAGATACTTGTATTTGAAGAAAAAATACATTATCCCCTCTTCGGAACCGAGCTCACGTCTTTGGGAGCAACAGCGAAGTCCTTACCTGTTGCAGCACAGACGCAGGTGTCGCTTGTCTCTTTAACATATTGCGCGTACAGGTAACTTGGGAAATTAAAATAGCAATTCTACAAGCGGTTTTTTAAAATATGAATTTGGGAGTAAAGGGAAGATGAGGTGTCATCTAATAACCGTCAGGTTATAGTTGTAATGTACTCACATGTTCCTCCTTGTCTATTATAGTTTACTAACTTTATTTTATCCTTCCTCTGGTAGATCGTTAGATATTGGGGGGAGATGCTATATTCAGTCAAGGGCTAGGTCGGTGTCTTCTGTTGTTAATATGCTATTCTTTTGATAGACGCCTTAAATGTCATATAGCCAAGTTTTGCGCGTTCTGTCCCTTTCCTTTCATCCTGACTCTTTTGAGTTCTAAACTCGTGCGGCTGATTGATTTGGTGACAATCATCAGATGACCAAACGACTTGAGTCTTCGATGTCCTGCGTGTTCCGAAACCTGTCTAATCCCTTTATGGAACACACTTTATGATACAAGTCTATTATAGTGAGATGTATTGTATGGGACTTGAAGATGTAGAGGGAGGAGATGTAAGGAAATCATCTTTTATTCAGAAAGTATCAGCAAGATATTGTAATAGAAGTTGACATGAACATGTGTGGGTATCTGAAACATTGTATATATTAAACACTGAATGAGGTAGAAAATGCTGAGAGGAAGAGGAAATGATTAGAGAAAAAACGAAAGAGACGTTGGAAAAGAAGTGGGAGGGATGGAGATGGTGAGGAGTGAGAGGTGGGGAGAAAATAAGGGAGGATGGTCTGCCCCCCCCCCCCCCCCCCCCCAAAGAACGAGGGACCATTTGACGTAGCATGAAAAGTGAATTGTACAGTAAACGAACTGTATGAGATCAAGGTAGAGTTATTTTTAATGAACCCTGTTTTCGCAATCATACATTACTGTGGGCGATGATGAAGGCTTTCGTGTCTCGATGAGACGCACCCACTCGCGGTGATTATTGGTGACCTTTACGATACTAAAATGTCAACATCGTGTGGGTTGAAAAGTCATGTGGGCCTACTTCCCCTGTAGGAAAGCACCCTTCATGCTTTTTGTTGTATCAGGTGGGGTGTTTTCGTTCCCTTATTTTTAGTTGTTGTGTTTTTCAGGGGGGGGTATTAAATTGGTTTATTTAGTGTAGGTTTGGTCGGGTTTCTTTTCTTCTTTTTTTCGGTTGTTCTTTGCTGAAGTTTTGGAAGGGGGGGGGGGGGGGGGGCGTGTCCTTGTTGTTGTTTTTTGTGGGGTTTTTTCATTGTTTTTTTTTACGTCCTGTTGTTTACTTAAAGCTAACCTATTTCCTATCATGATTTTCATTTACAACGAAAACAAGCAATACAAATGCTATCTATTATTATTATTATTATTAAGTGGTGCTGTTCCAGCAAGCCATCAAATCATAGTGACAGTGTCGTGTTGTAAAAAAATCCTCCTGAAGCCTCTCGTTTTCACTCTCAAAATAACGTGCGCGTGCGTACACACACACACACACACACACACACACACACACACACAAACACACACACACACACACACACACACACACATACACACATATAAATATATATGTATATATAGTATGTATATGTATATAAATATGTATACACACGTACACACACACGTACACACACACACACACACACACACACACACACACACACACACACACACATACACACACACAAACACACACACATTCATTATATTTTTGGGGGGGGTGTGGCGGGGGGCAGGGCAAACCTCTATATTATCTTCCCTCGGATCATTATTCCCTCATAAAGTAAGCAAGGAAAGCCAACAGGTAGAGCTGTGCCGTGCCCCTTGATATCTGGTTAAGGAGACATTGTTTTGTGTTTCCCGGCGGCTGGGCATTGTGTGAAACATTCAATAAGCAATGTTTTGAAAATGGGACCACCAGAAAAATAGATAAGAAATAGCAAAATTAACTGCGCAATTTGGACGCTAACTTAAGAAGTCTTTTCTATAAGTGTGATGATCAATTTTGTAAAATTGTAATGCTCTGCTTGGCAGTTTACGCCATGTCTTAAAATTGTTGTTGCTGGTGGTGGAAGACAAACCCTAGAGCTTTACCTCTTGGATGGTTTTTCGGTGCTATAAGGTGATGAACTCTTCTTCTACTCTTTCTTTTAATTCTTCTTCTAATTCTTTGTTGTTCCCTGCCTTTTCCTCCTTCTGCTCCTAATCCTCCTCCTCCTCCTCCCCCTCCTCCTCCTCTTCTTCCTCCTCCTCCTCCTCTACCTCTTCCTCTGGGTCCTCTTATTCTTCTTTCTCCTCTTCGTCCACTTCCTCCTCCTCTTCCTCTTTTTTTCTTCCTCCTTCTCCTCCTCATCCACCCCCTCCTTCTCGTTTACCTCCTTCTCCTCTTCCTCTTTTTTTCTCCTCCTGTCCTCCTCCTTTTCCTCCTCCCCACCCGCTCCTGCTCCTACTCCTTGCTCCTCCTCATCAAAACGGCTAAGTAGTAATGACCCAACTTCCCTGTGTAACCGTCTAGCCTGTTGACAAATAGTTTGGTTGTTGTTTTTTTCAGGCAAAGAAAACACAAGTGTTGACGTCACAACTGACACAAGTTCTCTAGAGATCAAAGTGGGCTCCCAGGGTCACAAAGCCACCGACGTCACTCGCACCTCCTCTGCCTGGCTCTCCTCTACCCAGTCCGTTATCGTCTACGTCACAGTGGCCATCTGCAGCAACGGCTCCCTCACAGCCTCCGACAGCGGAAGCGGAAGCGCCACCTCCCAACAAACGTGCGCCTACAATGGTTTCTACTTGCCAAGCGTAGAGCACTACTTTACATGCCACGGAAATAAAACACGCGACGGCTGCTCCTGCGCATGCCCGTCCGTCTTTCAGCGTGACGTCAGTCCAGATAGCTTCGGTTCTCTCCGGAACAGTACAATTAGCAATAGCCCACCGTCTTTATATCCTCTCTTAGTCGGTGAGCTCTTTGACGTTAGCACCTCTATATCGCGGGCGCCGGGCTTCAAATACGCGGATGACGTCATTGTTACTACAAATAATTCATTTATGGTATTTCGACATGATGTTGAGAATTTGAACTACCTTCCCGCAGGCACAAGGCTGGTGGACATTTACCAGTACTGTGAGCCCGACTCTTACACTAGTCTCTTCAGAGACTGTCATGCGTATTTCAACTCAAAAGGTTCGAGTTCTGAACCTGGTTTCAAAGACGCCGACGCTTTCCAGCCCGATTCGCTTCAGCCCTTTCAAAGCGGACCTGGCACTGTGGACGCATGCTCTTGCGAGTTCGTAGTAGATGCCACATCTTCCATTTCCCAGAGCAATGGTGCCTCGGAGAACACGGACTTATCCGTAGCCGGGGAGGCAGTGGCGAATGTAAGAATGAATAGTGGAGGAGGAGGAGGCGATATCATGTGGGAAGAGGACGATGAGGACACCACACGACCCATGATAGCGGTCGTTGTTTCACTGTCAGTTGCTATCTTCGCAGTTATCGCTCTCATCTCAGTGTACATGTTGATGGAGATGGCGTCCAGAAGGAAGCACGTGAGAAACACAAAGATCAGACCCTTTGTATCCTGACGGCGACGTGTATGCACAGTATGCACTGCTCTTTGTCGGAGGTGACAGACACAGAGGAACAATGGCGCTCACTGTTAGCTCAGTTGGTATCATGCTAGACTACGGAGTGGATGACCCTAGTTCGGATTCCCTCCCAATAAACGTACAGTGTTGAGAAGGGTGTTAAACATATACATTGACCAATGACAAAAACCCCAGAGATAGAAGAAGGGTACGAGAAGTGTGGTGGGAGGTGCTCCTGTCGGTTCATGTAATGAGACAAAGATTGTCACTGGAGACAGGGTCGGGGCGAAGACAGCGAAGGCGGGGAAACTATAGCATTTTTTCTGACTTTTACGTTCATCGAAGAAGAAGAAGAAGAAGAAGAAGAAGAAGAAGAAGAAGAAGAAGAAGAAGAAGTAGAATATTCTTTTGCCGCTGCTGAAGATGCCATTGATTAGGACAGGGATGATGACGATAATAAAGATGGTAATAATCAAGAAGAGGAGGAATTGCGGAAGAAGATGAGGAGGACGAAAACGATAAGAAGAGGAAAATGATGATTGCAGGAATTGTGACGCCATTTACTATTTTTAGAGAATACTGTGCATACTGTCAAATAGGATTTCATTGGTCACACGAAAACAAAGACACGATCTTGCATCTCTGATGGCAGATCCCATATGCAAAGGAAACAGAGGGTTATTATTATGAGTAACTTTGTAGATTTCGGCACTCAAGCCCCGAAAATCCACAAAGAACGGGATGCTTATTTTATTCTTGTTTATCTTAAAATGCAAGATAAGAGTAAAGGTGGAGGTGCATCTTATGATACATTGGCGTGGCCCTGTGTTTGTATCAGCGCCATTAATACAATCTGAAACTGGAATTATTTCGTCTCTACCAGTGCAGAGAGAATTCTATGGTATTCTTGTGGAAGCCATAGTCACTCATCTTGATAGGAAATTACTGTGACCAAAAACAACCCTCAGTTCTAATGTGCTTGTGACAGATTATTATGAGTTTAACGTCTGATATTTTCTGAGGCAACCTGGACAGGCCGTTTCTGAGAGTGACGAAAGGTGTAACTACGGAGGGGGAGGGGTGTGATCCGCACTGTAATTCCTACAGGGCAAAAGGAGGAGGATTCTTCTAAAAATAAGTTGTTTGGTTGCAACACGTTGCTCTCGCGGAAACAGACGCCACTCTGAGAGCGACGCCGCTCAAAGCAACTTGTCGTGCAATAGGTGAAAGGAGCCTTATCAGAGATCATTTCCGCACGGTTTTCTCAAGTCAAGCACGACTATCTGATCTAGTGTGGATTCGGCACCAGATGCTATTCATGTACTACAGACAACCGTACACTTTAATTTTACATTATTAATTCCATTACTTGACTTTTAACTACTGTTTTCGCTTCTTTCTATCAATTTTCAAGATATTTTCTATCTTACTGACAAACTTCAAAATGCGTACAAGTAATGTTTATTGATTTCATGTTCATCGCGTTATCCATTGTTTTCATTAAAAAACGGTTTTAAAATGTACGTATTTACAACTTTCGTGAATAACAAGAATTTCACAGAGCTGTTTTCATTGATGTTGATAAATAAGATAATATATGATTGTGAGTACGCATTAGAGTGAGTATATGTGTGTAGGTGTATGTGTACGTGCTTACGTTAGAGTGAGTTTAAGTGAGAGTGTGAGTGAGTTCACAAGTGCGAGAGAAAGTGAGAGAGAGAGAGGTGGGGGGGTGGTGGGGACGAGGGTATAGTGAGAGGGGGAGGGAGAGAGAGGAAGGAAGAAAGAGAGAGAGGGAGCGTCCGTGCGTATGTGTGTGTGTGTGACAGAAAGTGAGGGAACTTGAATACAGCAAAATTACAAATATTGACTGAGATGGTAACTTTGATGACCTACTGATAAAACCTTTTCAGAGGAGTTGGCTGTTTCATTTGCTTCGATTTGCTTACTCAAAGAGATACTACCATGACCGCAGTCTCCTGAACAATTTTAAGATATCATGACAGACAAAAGACCACTAAGTAACCTTATTTTTTCTTGAATTGAAACTAAACATTTGTTTTAGAAAACATCTCAAAAATGAAAAAAATGTTGGACTACATTGGTACGAGGGACGGCCGAACTTTTTAGCGAAAATTGTCTTCACTTTACTTGAAATCTGCAAAATGTGTTCAAACAACAAGGTAGATTGATTTGTGTTGCAAAAGTGTCAATTGGCATCAATTTCTAGTACGTGTCTATCATGTTATTTTAAAAAACCTGGCAACCCTCCTCAGGAATTATTATTGGTCAAAGGCAGATTTCGTGCAAAGGGAAAAAAGCCATCAATTATTTTCAACCAACTTTTTGCTGTGCGTGGCGAATATGTATAAAGTGAAAAGCAGGCAGATCAGTGGTACAGTTTTGTTTAGTGCGGGGAAGGCAAATCTAAAAAACATGCCATTTTCGAGGGGTGTGGGGAAGGGGTGCGGAAATGCCAAAATCGGAAGCCAACGTTCATGGACTTAACACACACATTCAGGAAGACGGGATGTAATTCAGTTGTTGGCACTGAGTCCTACCTGTATTTCATAGAAAAACAGAGAATATTTTGCAAGTGTTTCACGGCTCTCGCAACTGCTTAAGGTCATATGAGCGCGCGGGACACATCAAACATTTTAAGGTGGTATGAAATTTTGAATTTTGCCCTGACGGCGGCCGAAGCCTACTCTTATCGATTTTAGACCGCCAAGGGATTTTTAACGAGCACAGCTTGCACACGGGATCTCCGAGATTTTTCGCCCTTGTCCGAGAAGGCTGGGTGTCGATCTTTCCTACCAGAAGATCAGGGATGTGGCTGAAAGACAGCAGGGAGAAGGAGCCAAGGAGTAGCAGTGAAAAGGTTGCAGAAAAGTCCTACGCCCAGAGGAGGGGCAAAGGAGGTGAGTGGGGTGGGGGCAGTAAGTGCAGACGAAAGAAGACGACAGAACAATGCTAGAGAGCAGGAAAGGGGGTGAAAGTTGAAAGAAGACAAATTTAGAGAAGAACGGATTCGCACCCGGGACCTTTGAATGAGTGGCAAACACCTTAACCTCTAGGCCACGAGAGCCCCCAAACTGAGAATAAAATGGATTAGCCTCCAGATATGAATGTCATCTAGTCAGCCAGCCTCGAGAGCCTATAACACCAAGAGCTCCGGCTACGAAGAAAGGGGTAGGATGCGCGAAAGGTAGATTGAAAGAGTCAAGGGAAAACTGGGGAACCACATCTTAGTCTAAGGTACCGAATAAACGGGGAGGGAGGGGTAGGAATACAAAAGTTGGGGGTGGGGTGGACAAGTGGCCCTAAATTAATAAACGGGGAGAGGGGTGGTGCATTCAACCTCATACCCCTGTACTACAAGGCATAAATCTGTTTTATTTCTCCTTCAGTAAATAAAAGAACAAGAGATCATGAAATTTTAATGCTTTTAGTAAGTTACTGTGACAACTTTTCCCATTTAGGAACAAACCAGTTTCATCAAAAAATATAGACCAATGTACAAAAGTTTTTAAAAAGCACACAAAGTTGAGGTAGCCGAACCGGTACCGGTACTAATACTGAGGGTAATTTGCCATTTACATCGTTCAACAGCAAGCTCTTTATTCTTCACAATCTATATTATAACTCCGTCACACCCGAAATCGTTCTGAAACAATCTCAACTTCCTGGGAGGCATAGAGTGCAAGCTGCCATAAATAGGCCGAAAAACACTTACAAACTGACAAGATCTGTTGCTCTCAATAGCCGAGTACCCATTCCAAGTGGGTGAAGTGAGGAAAATTCGTGTAAAGTGCCATTTCCAAGGACACAACGTCGGGTCTGAGGCTCGAACCCCCAAACCCGTAACCTTATGATCACTAGACTACCAACGCCGTAAAATCGCTTAACTTGCATATTAATTAAAAGAAAATTACTTCATTCTCCGCATAGCTATACCTGTCTCTATCTATCTTGAATCATTTCCTGCCTCAAAAGGGACACTTAGCATTTTAAAAAAGTCAACAGAAGATTATAATTTTACCCCAGTCGTCCGACGTTATAGCTGCACTCTCTTCGCCCACCTTTCTTCAAGGGGCGTAAAATCTAAAACAAAGAGGAGGAAAAAAATGGGTTGATCTTCATGGAGACTGATTGGAAGAGGTCAAATGGTGTCACTACTTATGATAAGTAAGATATATTCCTATCCATATGAAATTTTATACTCACCTTTTCACCTTATCAAGCAAGGTTGATTGCATGAAAACTTGACTTATGTGTGATCTCCAAATTGTTTTTATTACAAATATTGGGTGGGTTTTTTTTTTTACTGCAAACTCATTTCTAATTGACCGTGCAAGTGTTTGAAATGCTTCTTCTGTAATGATTACAACTGTTGTTATCATTATATCATTATCTTTATTATTATTGTTATTACAATTATAATAATGAAAATTGTTATTATTACTATTACTATTTTTTTATATATTATTATTATTATTATTATTATTATTATTATTATTATTATTATTATTATTATTATTATTGTTATTATTATTATCATTATAATTATTACTATTATTTTAATAGTAGTTGTAGTAGTAGTAGTAGTAGTAGTAGAAGTAGTAGTGGTAGTAGTAGTTTTAGTAGTAGTGGTAGTAGAAGTAACAGTAGTAGTATCTTTTAAATTAACAATAATAAAACATTATTATTATTATTATTATTACTATTATTATTATCATCGTTATTATTGTTATTATCTTTATTATTATTATTGTTATTATTATTATTATTATTATTATTACCATTATTATTATTCTTATTATTATTATTATTATTATTATTATTATTATTATATTTTTATTACATTTTTATTATTATCATTATCATTAATACTACTACTATTATTATTGTCATTATTATTATCAATATTAGTATTAATATTTGTATGAATTATTATTAGGTAGTGTCTACGTTCTCTAACGATAGAGAACGTATACAAGCTGTCTAGGTTCTCTAATGCTCAGTGCTTCCAAGCGTGGCATCGAATCCCGGCCCCAGAGGCTTTGTTGTTGGTTGTTTTTTGTTGTTGTTTTTTTTTCTCTCCTTCCCCTTACAGACCAACAATTTGCCCACGGACCCCCAACCAGGACGAATAATAATTGGCTGGAGGAACAATTGGCAGGGGTCTGGGGGCCGCAGGAAGGCTCCGGATAAAGAAAATTTGCAATTGAAAAGCTAAGATTTGGCCTCTGTGATTCTAAAATAAATTTTAAAATTCGACCTACAGAAATTGTACTTTAACCAGGCATAAATTGGTAAAAGGAAAAGTAGGCCTATACTTAGTAGACAAAAGCTCGTCTTGGGAATGAATGCTTCATCACTACATAAGAAATTACAAAGCAACAAATTATAATTATGGGGAAAATTGTTGGTCAGTCGGGAGGAGGAAAAGAAGAAAGAAAAAAATCCCGGACCGGGATTCGAACACACACTCATAAAGTAATTGCATCACCTAAGGTATCACTTCAAGCGCAGACACGCTGATCATTCGGTTATCAGAACGTCCAACGACTAGAGGCAGAATAAGCTTAATATTTACCCCTCTGTTTCAGGAAAGGCAACAAAACATAGGTCAAGATGTAAACATCTTGTTTTTCTACAACAAAGAAAGTGAGAAATGAGAAACATGGGGATGGGGGAGGGGGGGTATCAATGAGGCGGCAGGCATCGGATCGGCAGAAATCAGAAACATGGGGATGGGGGAGGGGGGGTATCAATGAGGCGGCAGGCATCAGATCGGCAGAAATCAGAAACATGGGGATGGGGGAGGGGGATATCAATGAGGCGGCAGGCATCAGATCGGCAGAAATAAGGTCTGGGGGAAACTAACAACAATGGCGGGAAATTGGAAGCACTGAAAGTTAGAGAATGTAGACAGCTTGTATATATTCTCTACGGTTAGAGAACGTAGACACTTCCTTATTGTTATTATTACTATAACAGTTAATTGTATAACTGTTACCATTATTGTTAGCATTGTTATAATATTAACATCATTATCATGAGGATTATTATTGTTATTATTATATATTATTCTTACCCTCATCATTACGGTTACGGT
>NW_004797419.1:704204-719204 GCF_000002075.1 Aplysia californica
GGCTTTCAAACGTCGACGAACGGTGAAGCGGCTGATTGGTCTATGCCCAGGCCAACCTCTGGCAGTTTTAGAAGCTGTTTGAAACCGATCCCGGAAGTGTGGAACTCTGATCCGATTGTCTTCAACAGCAGAAGTGACACGAGGACGACCAGACCTTGGAGTGTTACTAATCGAACCACTTGCTTGGAAGTGTATCCTTAGCTTTTGGATAGTATCTCTCGTCACATTGAAAGTTCCTGTGACAGCAGAAACCGTCGCATTGGCTCTCAGCATGCCAAGAGCTTCATGACGTTGCGCATCACTGAGACGAGGCATCGTATGAAACAAAATTATAAAGAACAAACCCAAAACTCTTGACGGCCTTTTCGCTGCCACACGTTGAAGTGTGTAACGAAAAAAGAATAAAAGTAAAGGCATTGTAAACTTTCAAGAAAAAACGAGAAAACACGTTTTTGACCAAACGTGATGTAAACACTTTTTATAACATCAAAATAAACAAATGTTGTTCTGATCGACTTTCTAAAGTGACTTAAGCTCAGCATGTCAATCGCCAAGTCAAAATTCGCGAGACTACTCCTACAGCCCCGATTTGAAAACTGCCCACTTTCTTTTGCTCGCCAGTGTAGTTCACATTGTGTACTTCTCGTCAAACACAAAGTAAAAATATTAATACGGTGCCGCTTTTTTTGACAAAGGGAAAGAACAATGTTTTTGTTGTCACTTACATTATTTTGGCCCTGTTATGTCCCCCTACTTAATCATACATTTTAGAATATTTTTTGGCGGGCTTGAAGAAAGGATTTATCTGATGTTCCTCTTACTTGGGAGATCATTCCAGTCTCAAGGTCAGCTTCGCCTTTTTTTCTACAATTTTCTGCTAAAGAGATAACAATAGCTCTTAACATTTGGACCAAGTGTTATATTAATTGATTTTCATAGTGTATTATTCACATAAAAAATCGCTATGGGAACATTGAGGCTGGTTAGCCAGCTCTGCTCCTAAAGTGATATCTAAGAACCTCCTGGGTTTCGAATATCTCATGTTGTTTGTTTGTTTTGTTTTTGTAAGTGTTTTTATGGCGCTCGCAACTGCATAAGGTCATATGAGCGCGCGGGACACATTAAACTTTTTCAGTTGGTAGGAAATTTTGAATTTTGCCCGGGTGGCGGCCGAAGCCTACTCTTATCGATTTTAGACCACCAAGGGATCTTTAACGTGCGCAACTTGCACACAGGTCCTCCGAGATTTTTCGCCCTTGTCCGAGAAGGCTAGGTGTCGATCTTTCCTACCAGAAGATCAGGGGTGTGGCTGAAAGACAGCAGTAAGAAGAAGCCAGGGAGTAGCAGTAGAAAGGCTGTAGAAAGAATCAGGAGCCCAGAGGAGGGGGGCAAATGAGATGAGGGAGTGGGGGCAGAAAGAGGAGACGAAAGCGGACGACAGAACATTGCTAGAGAGCAGGAAAGGAGGTGAAAGGAAACAAATTTAGAGAAGAAAATTTTTCCGTTACCACCCGGATTCAAACCCGGGACCTTTTGAATGAGAGGCCAACACCTTAACCTCTAGGCCACGAGAGCCCCCCGAATATCTCAACAACTGCGAAAAACAACTAAGACTAGAGATACCAAAATCGGTGTCACAGCGCTGTGGAATCAGGCTCTCATCAATTTTGGGCATATTCAGTTGTTGGTATCATCTTAAAGACTGATCATTTGCCTTGTCTTTGGTGAAAATAATACCCATATATACCCCATGTAAAAGTTGAGATATATGCGATTGGAGGAGGAGGGGGTAGCCTGGTGTCTGAGATAAAATTGGAGAAAAAAATGGCCTCCAAAGTTTGATAAATTCCAAAGTTGTAGTGTCCCTGGAAACTGCAAATTTACATTTAATGTGTCTTTAGTTTTTACCTGTAAACCCCATACCCGAATGTGTATTGACATAAATGGAGCCCAAAACAAAACAGTCGATACAGGTATCCCAACAGGCGGATAATGTCGATTTCTTCAATTTCATAACCTTGACCAGCGCCTTAGTTCACCACAATGCTATACAATATTATTATGTTTTCTCTAAAAATCAAAACACAGCCATATTGACAAAGCCCGACAAGACGAAAATAGTTTTAGCCTTTACCAAGTAATTGTAAACTTTGTGTGTGTGTGTGTGTGTGTGTGTGTGTGTGTGTGTGTGTGTGTGTGTGTGTGGGTGGGTGTGTGTGTATGTGTGTGTGTGTGGGTGGGTGTGTGTGTATGTGTGTGTGTGTGTGTGTTTGGACGCAGGGGGTTGAGGATAAAAGCCATTCGGGGTGATGGAAAAAAGAGGGGTTTTCCTTAGTATACAAGGGGGGAAAACGTCCAGAATTGTTAATAAAAGGGGGATTCAGGGGAGATGGACACCTGAAAAACTTCAAGAAGAGCTCATTTTTCATGAGGTCACCGACACTAAATCAAAACACAGTATGTTTTCCTTAACTATACTCTGTCAATTTTTAAGTATACACTGTGTTAAAATGAAAATAGCTAGTTTCACAATAAGTCGATATTCTTTAAAATTTCAGAAATACGAATTCAATCAGTTTTAAAAACCAAAAAAGCAACAACAATACAGAAAATTAACATAACAGGTTTATTCTTGACTTACAAGAGTGTGGGGTTGGTCTACAAAAGTAACACGATCAGTAGCGTTGATGACGGCCTGACATCGTCGCCGCCTTGAATCAATCAATCGCTGCACTGCCTGTTGAGGGATGTTATTCCACTCTTCATGCGATGCTCTCTCAAGTTGAGGAAGGGTCTGAGGCTGGGGTTGTCGCATGTTGTTCAACTTATCTCTGGTTCTTCTTGCCGTTTTGAAACGGTTCCGTAGATGCGACAGGCATATAAAAAGATCCTCTCTTGGAGTAGATCTAGTTTTTCTTCTCCCACGTGGCGGTGTCGATCCTTTCCTGATTTTGGTGTTTTCTCACGATCCATTGTTGTGTACACAATGTTTCGTGTTACATTAACATGTCTCGCAACAGTGGATACTGAGCCCCGCCCTCCTCCCCCCTTTCCGCCGCGGATCATTCCAACGAGCTGATTTCACACATTTTCTCGTACGGCGTGACATCATGAAACGTAGACAAGACAAGTTTTATCACTGGCGAAGTGATACAAAAATGGCAAAGCTTTGATGTGTGCTTCTTTTTTAAACAAATCATTGCCGTATCATGATTAATTTTCGAAAAACACGAAACATGTAACACGCATGCAGTTACAAAACCACTAACGCGTTCAAAAATCCGAAAGCAGCAGAGCTCACCAGCGACAGGTATATCACGTTATCAGTGTGTAAATTTGAAAGTAATTGGTAGCATAGATTTTGTTTTATTGAGCTTAAAAATGTGTATACTTAAAAATGTGACAGAGTATATTTACCCATGTACATTGCGAATCGGATTCAACGGATCATGTCGGGGCCTGCCAAAGTACAACTGATTCGACTCTAATTTTATCCCTTGCACAAAGAACTTTGTGAAACTGGGCAGACGGGAGAGAGAGAGAGAGAGAGAGAGAGAGAGAGAGAGAGAGAGAGAGAGAGAGAGACAGAGACCGGAGGGGGCGGACATAGAGGGGCAAAGGAACGGGGGAGGGGGAGCCAGATAGAAAGCGATATTATAGAGGAAAAAGCAGGAGGGGAAGCAATCCGACAAAAAGACTCTGAAAGATAGAAAGGTTGAAAGAAAGAAAGAAAGAAAGAAAGAAAGAAAGAAAAAAAGAAAGAAAGAAAGAAAGAAAGAAAGGTTGAAAGAAAGAAAGTTGAAAAAAAGTTGAAAGAAAGAAAGAAAGAAAGAAAGAAAGAAAGAAAAAAAGAAAGAAAGAAAGAAAGAAAGAAAAAAGGAAAGGGAAAATGGGCTATGGAATATTAAAAATAACAATATCAATTCCTATCATGACACACTGTGATGCAATGCTTTTGCTTACACTTATACCATCATCCATTCTTCCAGGCATTCTTACCTACCAGAAGTGAGTACTTTCTGAAAAAGGTGATTTGCCGTATACTACCGCCTTGCAACAGGGCTGTGCGCTTTGTGTACCCATTTAATAAATAATGCGAGTACATGAAATAGCTAATGGAAATATAAGTTAAATACTGTGAAAATCGTATTATGAGTGGCACCGTGATGAAATCACGTGCTGATCAAATAATGAAATCGAAGAAACCGACATTTTAGCGGCCGTTGTGCAATTTTTCGGGAATTTTTTTTTATTTTTAAAAACTCCATTTATGTTCATTTTAAAAACACTTTCCAGTACGGATTTTAATGGAAAAAACGTTGATCAAAGACACATAAAATATATATATTACGAAATGAAAAGAAAAATTTTTTTTGCCAGAAATGTCGATGAATTTAGATTCTAAAAATCCTCATTTCAAGGACTGCTAGCGAACTGTAATTCATGCTTGCAAATCTTCGGAAAATCGGACTGTTGTGTTCGCCAACCCGTGTCTGTAAGGTACTGGCATATTAATGCAATCTCCATCTTTGTGAATTATTTACTTTTTTCAACACGTGCCAAGAAGTTAAGTTTAAAGTTCAACAGACGAAAGATGGAGAATATAGGTGTCATTTATTATGTTAGACTTCTTTTATTCTTTTTCTGGTCAGCAAGCGACTCCCATGTGAAAAAGCGAGTTGTCATGTTATGAAATTCGTGAAAGACGATGCTCATCAAAAAATACATACGCCCCGGGCGGTGCTACTGACTGAAGTGTCTTAAGGCCTTTCCCAAAGAGGGGACATAACGTGTGGCTGAGTCATCAATGTCATGCTCATGACTGTGCCTGAACTGCCACAGGGAACTGCTACTTTCTCTTTCTTAATCCTTACTGTCGTCATTTTCCCTCTACTTCGTTTGTATGTTTGTCACACTCTCGTGACCCGTTATTTCCGAGGTGCCTTGATTGCCGAAGCAGACTTTGCGCTGTTGTAGCTAAAGAGGTGAGCACAATAAGCCTGCTTCCCTGTAAAGACTTCTGTGTTGACATCCACCCCTTTGCGCTCATATGACCTTGTGCAGTTGCGAGCACCGTAAAAACCCTACTAAAACTAAACAAAAGACACTGCTCACCTCAACAAACGAACAAAGACTAACCGGGCCAGAGAGACCCGTCTGCTAGTTAAAAAAGCGAGATTCCCGGGCGAAAACATTGCATATATTATGATATTTTTTCCATCAGCTTGCCTGAGATTCGTATATATGCACATTTTTGTACGCGTGCAATGAGAAGATGATAACAGGAACAGGGAAAACATTTTGATAAAAACAGCACAACTATTATAACATCAAAACAGACTCACCAGAGGTGGGCTTGACTGTCGGCGATTCTGGCGAGAAAAGAGACGAAAAACATACGTTCACAAAAAGCTACACAAAAATGGACATAAAACTAGTAAAGTTTATCAACAGGCTCACACAAGGTGAATCACCCAATTGTTGCATTTTTTTATTTTTTTAAAGCGTCTTCTCTGAAATCGAAACATCATGGCATCTTGAATTTTACAAATGAGTAGCCTACGTGAGAAAAGAGCTATTTCCGAAGAAGCTGCAAAGCGCCTTGTCTTAACAAGTGCAAAAGTGAAAAGTATATAGTGGGAATCCTTGCAACGTTTCTACCAGTCATGTAAACTGATTAACTACAAAGAGCATAGATTTCATCTAACACACAGACTCTGCAAGAACATGTCAGAAAGAGAAAGCGAAATGAGGAGGTGGCGTAATACCGATGATTTTACAGTGTTTGGTTTGATGTCTTCCTATTCAAGTCTAGAACAAAATCTGGTGGGACGGGAAAATTAATAGGTACTGTGTACTGTACCCAAAGACTGTTGTACTTAACAGTTGCTAATCATTAGTTTAAGATAATAATTTTTTATATCGCAAGCAACTTGTCATCACCTACGTCAATGGAGACAGTAAAACAATATGATAAGAACAGCACAATTACATCGTAACATACTCACGAGAGGTGGGCTTGGTTGTTGTCGACTCTGAAGAGAAGAGAGACAAAACAAATCCATTTACGCAGCATAAAAGGAGGCCTAGAAGTAAGGCAATTAAAGTCGTTCAAAGGACATACAGAAGGCGAATGTGTAGGTGAACAATCCGATTGTTGTTATCTTTTTTATGAAAAGGCATATATTATCAAATTTAAAAAATTAAGGCATCTTAGATTAAATAAATTAACACATAAGAAATCAACGATTTCTGGGGGAGTTTGCAAAGTGACGAGTAATAACAATGCATGTGTGTGGGTTTTTTTTGTAAGTTTATTTTTGTTTTTTTTGGGGGGGGGTTTACAGGTGATTTTATGAGGATTCATTTTATATTTTCCTATACAAGGCTAGGACGAAATCCTGGTGACCGGAACGATGACGACAGTAAAGTATTGCGTACTGTATTTCAGACTGTTGTACAAGTTGCTCACTATTAGCTTTGAATGCTCTTTATGAAAAAAAAAATCTTCAAAAAATTAGTTATTGTCTGCTTCAATGAAGACAGACGATCTGATTACAATGAGCCAATACGCTTTTAAATATGAGAAAAAGAAATTTCCCATCAGAACCTAACCACATAGTAAAGGAGACATTGGGGGTGAGTTCATCCGCACTAACACGGTTGCGTAAATGCCAAGACTGTGCGGGTGGTTGTAACGTGCTAAATATATAGCCTCTTTCTTTATTTCTGTTTGTCTATTTGGGTTTTCTTTTCTACCTTACAAAACCTCCAATATGCCAATGTTCTTCTGTTTATTCAAGCAAACAAACAAAGAAAAGTAGAAAGTTCAAAACTTGAGATCTTGTATGTTAGTTTCAATAAGAGATTGAATAAATGAGCGGTTCTCATTTTCCCCCATTTGTTTTAAAAAGAGCAAAGCCACGTTTTGGTCTCTTTAATCGGTGGAAGAATGTACTTTACAAAAGTAAAAAAGAAACATACGCTTTCGAAGATAATAATTTTTTTTCGGACAATTCATGCCGAACTTGAATATATGGGAGATTTTCGGAAACGTCTTGTCACTTTGACCAGAAAAAAACAACAGTGATAACAAGCATAGAGCAGTTTACTTTTCGACAAAAAACAAACAACCAACCTTTGCCAGGTACTAGTAATAAATCTCTTTGGCCATCATAGTGACATCTCTATTAAAACTACCACGAAATAAGCCCTGTTTATCTGCCAATTCAAGTTCTGGCAAGATACTGTTCCCAAAATCTCCGTACATAAGCAGTGGACACTGTTCTAGATCTAGCTCCCAAATACAAAAATAAAGTGGGAAATCGTGAAAAAAGATTCGCCTAATCAGCAATGTGCACAGTTCTAACCAGCGTAGACGAAACTAAATTTGTCAAGTCTTATGGAATTGTTTTGATGAAAAAGTCTACTTTCTGCGCGCCTGAGCCTTGACCCGTGGATTGCGTGGTGAGGCAAAACATTTTTACCGTCTCAAGGACACTATTAAGTAACTGCTGCTTTAAAAATTATGAAATAGCTATTTCCGAATATTCTCTGTGAACCTGCAGTTGACTGCCATTCGACCATTGCCACTGTCAGTTCACCGTAAATAGATGGCCTGGTCTGTCATCTGCAGATAGATAGCACTATGGTCCACAACAGCCTTCTATCAATTACTCCAATTTGCCTTGGAGAAAAAGTTTATGATATTATATAATATTACAAGATGAATCAAAGTAAAATTTTAAACAATTTATCGTTCGCAGAAAACTGTCTTACCAACATGAAATTATTCCAAACAGAAATGTGTGGGAGGAAACTGGATAAGAAAATCCATGCACAATGCTGCCAAAGGGAAAGAAGAAAGCCACCACAATCTTCTGTACATTACTCTAACTTGCCAACGTGATAGTATGAAGAAGATTGTTATTACGTTACTTTTATTAGCTGTATCACCATGAAATTTCAAACCATTAGGTGTTTAAAGGAAACTGAAGTTGGAGAGAAAATGAATGCTCAGTGCTACAAAGGAACAAGCAATCGACGGTAATTCTGGTATTTTGAAAGAAGACCAAGTGGATGCTCGAAGAAACGGCGGGTGTGAGAAAAGTAAGAAAGTTGTAGAGAATTTGAGCTCTAGCTCCTTTCTTCCATTATATCGCTATGTTTACGCAGGTAGCATAATAGGGCGATAAAAAAAAACTAACCACAGAACTTGAATAGCAATATTCTAGACTTTACATTGCTATGGCCGCCACTCTCTGCTATCAGATAAAACTTTGCTGCGCTGGTCTGCACCATGGGTGCGCAAATGAAGTGCAAAACACTAGCTGCGTTATAGTCGAGCTTCCTTTCCCTCCTTGCCTATAATTTTGTTCTAAATAGAATAAAATTGTGCACTCTAAGGAGAAAGGGAATTACGTCAGAGTGCAGTGTCTGGGGTATTATAATATAAATCTATGAAACTAACCTCCAGTAGTTGTGGGTGGAGTGGCAGGTACTGCAGCTCCACATGGTCTTGTTGAGACAACGATGTCATCTATAGCAATGTCTCCTGTGAAAGAACCTCCACGCGTTGCCTGGAGTTGTATCTTTACAGCACCAAGGAGAAAAACATCAGCTTCTCGTTAAGATAAGTTTCGTTGATACTTAGGGCGAGTCTGCACAAACATGGTCTGGACCAGAGCTGGACTATGCATGTGGGACGCCCATAGAGTTACCTCCTTTTAAACTATAGTGTACATCTATGGGGACGCCTTGTATTGGGTCCGCTTGGAAGAGTGTGCCCCCTTTCCAAATCCCCCTATTGCATACACCATAGAGGAGTAACCTAATGGGGCATTTTTAGTTAGGAAATACTAAACGGGACTTATTTTGTAATGTTATAATGTGTAATGTATAAACACGAAAAGGAAAGAAAACGAACACAAAAGCTCTTCTTACCAAATTTATTTACACAGAAAAATTCAATGTGAATTATTTACTTTTTAATTTTTCATGAAAGAGTGTAGGATAACTAATAGGTAAGTAATGTTGTTCAAATACGAGAATGGATAGAGTTATAACCATTACAGTCCAGACACTTTTCGTGGTTTTCGCGCGGCAAAGTCGTTGATGGTGTCACTGATGTCCAATTTCCGCAGCATCCATCTCTGACACGACGTTACTATATCGCTACCTCAGAATTACAAAGTTCTATCTGCTTAGTACCTGGTTTTTTAAAAGAAATTTTATGAGTTACACAGCATGTCAAACTTTTTCGAATATAATTCTTTGAATAACTTAATAACGACACTGTGATCTAACAATTTTGATAGAGCAGATAGAGCATTTGGTTTCTGTCCACAAGGTCATAGTAACTTAAAACAGCCAAAAATGCCAGATAGAACTTTGTAATTTTTAGTTAGCTTTATATTGGTGGGAGGTTTCTTTTGGTGGGTGGCCCAGCACCAGGGCCCCATTGGGCCCTCCCCTTAATCCGGCTCTGGCCAGGACAATATTGACACAATGAACAAATTGATGAACCAGATCACTCCAGGGAGCGCTTAGACAATCCACTGCTTGCCAGGTATACGGTTTGCCGCAAAGAGGTTATAATTAGTACTAGATTTAGTGGCAGTGATTTCCCCCACGTAAGCGAACGGGGGCCACCATGTCTGACACATGTGACGTCACTGCTGCGTGTTTTCGTCTATATATAACCTCTTTGGGTTTGCCGATAAAGACAGAAACTTACAATATTGTATCTGTGAATGGTTTTCGCCCCCATCGACATAATTTAGATATCTTTAGGAAGCGAGCTACTTTTACTCTGCCTGTCGGAGCTAATCCGGGCTGAGAGGGATGCAACCCTTTAGCATACAGATAGAGATATTCGCCAAAAGTAGTAGTAGTAGTAGTAGTAGTAGTAGTAGTAGTAGTAGTAGTAGTAGTAGTAGTAGTAGTAGTAGTAGTAGTAGTAGTAGTAGTAGTAGTAGTAGTAGTAGTAGTGGTGGTGGTAGTAGTAGTAGTAGTAGTAGTAGTAGTATGATGATGATGATGATGATGATGATGATGATGATGATGATGATGATGATGATGATGATGATGATGATGACTATTATTATTATTATTATTATTATTATCATTATTATTACTTCCATTGTTATTATTATTATTATTATTATTATTATTATTATTATTATTTCTATTACATTGTATTAATATTATTAAGTTTTCATAAGAGGGTGCACGCAAATACACACATTGCTTCTGGGGACGCACAGAATATCGAAGAAAAGAGGGGCAGTAGCAAGGGTGAACTCTTGGGGAGATCCTGGGAAAGGAGCAATTTAAAGATGTCAATATTGGAAAGCACATGATCATGCGTGTGTGGTCTATGTTTGTGGGGGGGGGGGTGTGAGGGGGGTGGGTGAGGTGAACGAGCTGAAACGTATTCTAACGTACTGATCAAAGGCACTGGAGTGGGTTGAGGCGACTTTTAAGTTTACATCAGTGACGTGCTATGCTTTTCTGAAATTAATACTTGATTATTTTCGATGTTAGTGGAGAGCCGACGTGCCACGACGTAAGCGATATTGTTTTCAGGGCAAAGTTTAAGGGCCTCTCCTGGTCTGGTAGTTACGTCGTTTGCCTCTCATACAATAGGACCCGGGTTCGAATCCGGACAGTGACGGAACTTTTGCTTCTCTGAAATGTTCTCCTTTTACATCCTTTCCTGCTCTCTAACAATGTTCTAATGTCTGCTTCCGTCTCCACTTTCTGCCCCCGCTCCCTCACCCCTTATACCCCTTTCTCTGGGCTCCCGACTCTTTCTACAGCCTTCCTACTGCTTCTCCTTGGCTCCTTCTTACTGCCGTCTTTCAGCCACACTCCTGGTCTTATGGTAGGTAAGATCTGCACTTAGTCTTTTCGGAAAAGGGCAAAAAATCATGGAAGTCACGAGTCACTACCCGCGCAAAATTCAAAATTTCTTACCTACTGAAAATATGTCCCGCCCGATCATACGACCTTTATTATGCAGCTGCGAGGGCCGTAAAACACGTACGCAAAAAAATATATTTTAACATTTCAAAAGAGCAAAGCTTTTGTTATTGTTTTGTTTTGTTTTTTCTACAATCTTCAATACCATTATGAAGCTGCACATTCCTACTTCATTTGTTCAGGACAGGTAAAATCGAGGTGAAACCATGGCATTAAACTTTTTTTTTTCCACAAAATGTCCCTGATCTATACACCTAACTCTGAGAGTGGTCATGGTGGTGGCTTGTGCAGAACAGACTATGAAAAGTACTGAACAGGTGTCATTTTAAACAAAATTATTATTCACAGTATATTATGATGTCATGTAAAAGATACTTCCTATCTTTAAAAAAATAATTCAACCATTTATTTACGTGTTTGTTTCATTGCGTAATTCTTAGATTTTGATTTTGGGGTTGTTGTTTTGTGTGTGTGTGTGTGTGTGTTTGGGATGTGAGTATTGAGCTGTTAAACTGACATATATCATGTGTACTAGAGTATGAAGTGTCAATAAAAACACGATGTACAACATTGCTTTTTTTTTTAATCCCTTGCCCATTTATATGAGATTGACGCCATCTGATTAGTAGAAAAAGTGGGTATGATAGCGTCCAACAGTGTATTACGTGCATGCTTAGTATGACAAGTAACTGTTGCAGACAGAGATTCAGGGATTATAGATGTAAGTCATTGATCTGAGAGCAATGAGGATTTTAGAAATAATATTATGGTGATGAGTGATGAAGTGGCATTGCGTTTGAGTAACATTAGCGTGAGTCCTATCTTCCTCTGCTCCGATGAGTAACGAGAGACGTGGGCACCCTCTATCATGTCCCCTACTGGAACTATCTTTAACGTCAACGAAAAGTTCCGAAATGGTGGGGACAGTCTCTGCTAAGGTAGCGTTGTCAGTGTAAGCCTATTCTATATAATACAACATTGCTCTGTACCTGTTGTCTCCCTGGAGCGAGGTCCAGTCCCAGGTGTGTCCACGTATTTCCTTGATCTCCGTTGATAGAATGTAAACTCTTGTTTCCCCTTGGTTGATAAAAGAAAACATTTTAAAGGAGCTGGCTAAAACAGCACACGAACATAGCTAGCTGTGCCTCTATACATAATTGAATCATTGTCTAATATAAAAAGAGAATTGGTAAAAAGGGAAACGACTGGAGAAAATAGGGGGAATTAATAATATAACACGTGTGTATGTCCTTGGGCGCGCCCGTGTGTGTGTGTGTGTGTGTGTGTGTGTGTGTGTGTGTGTGTGTGTGTGTGTGTATGTGTGTGTAGGTGTGTGTCTGTGTGTAGGTGTGTGTTTGTGTGTATGTATGTGTGCGTTTGCGTGTGTATGTGTGTGTGTGTTTGTGTGTGTATGTGGGTGTTTGTGTGTGTATGTGTGTGTATGTTTGTGTGTGTAGGTATGTGTGTGTGTATTTGTGTGTGTATGTGTGCGTGTTTGTGTGTGCATGTGTGTGTGTGTGTGTGTTTGTGTGTGAATGGGAAAAGGTTCCAGTTGTCGGCAAAACTATTTTTGGGGAACGGGGAGAAAAGGCCAAAAAAATCGTATTGTTGAACAATTTAGTTCCATCGGAAAACAAGCGTTTAACCACTTCTTAATTTGTATACAGTAAGGATTTTAAAATGTTTTTAGGCTTTATATTTTTATTAGTTATTTCTACATCATGTTGTAGATATACTTCAACAAATGTGAAAATGTACAAGAAATTGGGTTTTTCTCCAACTTCTGTTTGAACACCACTGCATGTCTTTAAAACTATTCAAGATATATGAAAACTTAAAAAACCAGCGTGTTCAGCATTAGATTGGTTTCAGGAATATGCCCTTTTAATTTCCAAAATTTTCGGCAACTGGGACCTTTCTCCAGGCACACCACATAAAATACAGGTGTTAGTTATAGACACAATAATAAGAGCATAAAATCAAAGTCTTTAACTGCTTCAACTACCAAGAATATACCATGATATTAATCATAATAAGATAACAGTGTGCTATCGGGAAAAATAAAGACAAATAAAAATTAGGGAACACTTTCTACATCATACATTGAAAACGTAAAATCTTACAGTAGTCTACAAATTCTTGAAATATTAAAGCAAAGATCGGGCGCGGAGTGGGCTCCAACGGACCGACACGGATATGGTGACAGGTGAATAAGGATAACATTATAGACATAATATACAGATTTAAAATCAAAAAGCTTTGATGTTATCTTATATTTATGACAATAGTGGAAACGTAGCAGGACCTCGATATCTGAAGGAGTTGATGTTATCTTGTATCCAGGAAAGGAAAGTATATCATTACACTGAATGTTTGACCAACTGACCGACCCACCCCCTCTTTTTGTTTTGTTTCCTTGTCATTTTCTTATTTGACTGTAGAACGTGGAAGAAACAGGTTGAGCTGGAAAAGGGGGGGGGGGGGTACAGTAAACAGAGTATCAGACTGTTACGGAAATATTGGAAACGGTAAATAGATGGACAGACGAACATGTTGAAAGTGAACAAATTACTTTCATCAAAAGTATAAAAGCACTGTTGAAAAAAGCCAGCAGAACTGCTAAATATAATGTATCCAATGGCGTAAAGTCAGGGATGGAATACGATAAACATGAACAGCACAAGGTTTTTATATGCGTGACGACGAGGTGGAATCAGGCGCTCGTCAATTCTAGGGCATATTATAGTGTTAGTGGTAGCATCACAAAGTCTGTTCATTTGTATTGCATTTCGGGGAAAAATACCCATCTGTTTTGAATAGAAGTCAATATATATATATATATGTGCAAATGAAGGAGTTGGTGGTCGTCAAGTGTCAGAGGTAAAATCAGCGAGAAAATGGCCGCCAAAATTGGTTGACTTCCAAACCTTGAGTGTCTTTGAATATTGCATATTTACCATATTTTGTGCATTTGATCGGCGTTTTTCAGTAAAATCTACACAGAAATATGTTTTTCAATGGACATGAAAGAAGTAAAGTCAAAAAAGGACAGTTCGAAAAAAAATTGCCCAACAGCCAGAAAAATACCGGCGTCTTTAACCTAGTCTTCTGGATGGGGGCCTCGCAGACCCCAACAGGTATATTTCAGGCATTTTCGACAAAACTTTTGGTTCGATGTTATTTTCCTCCCAGGTATTCTTCAAACACCCTCTGATAAGCATGAATACCGTCTATGAAGTTATTTGGATAATTTGGAAGACAGTGATGCATATTTTCCTAGGACAACCCCCCTGAACCCTAAAGGGGGCCTCTCAGACCCCAAGGCATTTTTACTATAATAGGTGAGGCAGTTCTCTCCTTTCAAGTATGCACCATGATGGCAGCATCGACGAGGAGACCAGAAAGGCAGAAATCAACATCTTTTACAACAAAACAAAGGGCGGTGTGGACTCTCTGGATGAGATGGTCCGTGCATACATGTCTATATATATAGAGATGGCCTCTGACCTTCTTCTGCAATCTGTTGGATGTTGCAGCTATTGCTGCTTACATCTGCTTCACTGCTCAAAATCCCCGGTGGAATATCCACAAGAAACACAGGAGAAAAATCTTCCTCGAGATGTTGGGTGATGAGCTCTGCTTGCCATTAATACAATGCCGGGCTGCCACTGAGAACATCCCTAAGTCAGCTCGTATGAGAATTCTTCTCTGTGGTGTCACACCACTTACCCAAACCCAAGAAGCAAGAGCACTGGCCACTGAACATGGGCAAAGAAAGAGGAAATGCTGTGGATTTTATCAGAGAAACAAGGACAGAATATCTTGTCTTGTGGAATATCAGTTTGTGGGGAACACTGTTTCCAAGCGCGTTTGTCTTCACTGTCAGTTGACACTCCGAGCACTTGTCTCCTGGTCTTCGGTGCCAGTACTGATACAAGTTACTATATATGTAGGCCTACCACACTATTTTGGCATCATCCTAATTATCATTTACCGTAATTATGTCTTTTTGGGCAT